>NW_027257720.1:0-46028 GCF_043159975.1 Macaca nemestrina
TTCCGGGGGTGGCTCCTGGCAACCTGATCTGGATATTTGGAAGAGTATCACAAGGGGTTTTCCAGTGTCTGTAATTCTGAGATTAATATCTGTCTCTCGGCCTTGGAATATTGAGAAGGATGAAACAGGGTGAATGTCCACCCTGTGCCACATTGCGAGTAATATCAGCCTGTCCCCTCCTTGGGTATTATTAACAATATCCCAGACTGGGTGTACGCCTCCTGCTGTACAGAGTGCAATATCATCCTCTCCCTCCCAGGATAGTAATTACAATATCACTGGGCGGGAGCACACAGCCTGTGAATTATTATCATCCTCTCCAACTCCGTATACTAGGAACTATATCTCAGAAAAACTGTCCCCTCAGTGCCATATTCGGACTAATAGCAAAGGCTTCTTCCGGGAATATTAGGAGCAATATTACCGCGTAGCTATCCATCCATTGCTATAATTGGAGTCATGTGATACTCTACCCCCGTTCATATTAGGATCAGTGTCACGTGGTGAGTGTACACCTACTGCGATATTAAAACTAAAGTCCTGCTTTCCGACCCTGGTTATTAAGAACAGCATCACAAGTAGGTTTACACTTCCTGTGGAATGAGGAATAATAATATGATTATTACTCATCAATGATCGATTTTAATAATTATCAATGATACTAAAAATTCATAAGATACCATTATTAATTATGGATAATGATTTTCAATACATGATTATGCCTGCTTTCAATTAATTATTAATATTAATGTCATCAAATAATATTATTAGTTCCTAATACTAATCATTATTGTATTCCCAGCATCACTGGGTATTGATTTAAGTCACATTAATTGCTAATATCATAATATTATTATTAATAGTGATATTACTAATAATTATGATTACAAATGGTTAACCTTTTAAACCAGTATTCATTTTTACTCTCTTTATTGTGATCATTAATATCAATAATTATTATTAATATTAATATAATTATGAATATTAATGATTAATAGGCTTGCTCCTGATGTAAACCCGGGAGAGGACGATGTTAATTTCTATATCACAACGGTGTACACCCCACGTGACAGAGTTTCCAACTTCTGCTTGGGACAGGAGGATATGACAATCAGTTTCACTGGAAGTAGAAACAACGGTGGGATACTGTTCTGAATATTCAGGGAGGAAGAGGCTGATGTGACTCCTAATACAGAGGGGGTTACTCCCTCTGAGGGTGTGCACACTGGGGGTGTACAATCGTCTGAGAAGGAGTTGAAAATTTTCCGATGGGGAGATGATGTTACTCAGAATATGAGAAAGAGGCTGGGGGTCCACAAGGCTCCCAGAAGCCAGGGGGGCGGGCCGGGGGTGGCGGCTGGGAGCCCGATCGCGGGGGGTGCCTGCACCCCCGGCGATGGGGCTCCCAGAAGCCAGGGGGGCGGGCCGGGGGTGGCGGCTGGGAGCCCGATCGCGGGGGGTGCCTGCACCCCCGGCGATGGGGCTCCCAGAAGCCAGGGGGGCGGGCCGGGGGTGGCGGCTGGGAGCCCGATCGCGGGGGGTGCCTGCACCCCCGGCGATGGGGCTCCCAGAAGCCAGGGGGGCGGGCCGGGGGTGGCGGCTGGGAGCCCGATCGCGGGGGGTGCCTGCACCCCCGGCGATGGGGCTCCCAGAAGCCAGGGGGGCGGGCCGGGGGTGGCGGCTGGGAGCCCGATCGCGGGGGGTGCCTGCACCCCCGGCGATGGGGCTCCCAGAAGCCAGGGGGGCGGGCCGGGGGTGGCGGCTGGGAGCCCGATCGCGGGGGGTGCCTGCACCCCCGGCGATGGGGCTCCCAGAAGCCAGGGGGGCGGGCCGGGGGTGGCGGCTGGGAGCCCGATCGCGGGGGGTGCCTGCACCCCCGGCGATGGGGCTCCCAGAAGCCAGGGGGGCGGGCCGGGGGTGGCGGCTGGGAGCCCGATCGCGGGGGGTGCCTGCACCCCCGGCGATGGGGCTCCCAGAAGCCAGGGGGGCGGGCCGGGGGTGGCGGCTGGGAGCCCGATCGCGGGGGGTGCCTGCACCCCCGGCGATGGGGCTCCCAGAAGCCAGGGGGGCGGGCCGGGGGTGGCGGCTGGGAGCCCGATCGCGGGGGGTGCCTGCACCCCCGGCGATGGGGCTCCCAGAAGCCAGGGGGGCGGGCCGGGGGTGGCGGCTGGGAGCCCGATCGCGGGGGGTGCCTGCACCCCCGGCGATGGGGCTCCCAGAAGCCAGGGGGGCGGGCCGGGGGTGGCGGCTGGGAGCCCGATCGCGGGGGGTGCCTGCACCCCCGGCGATGGGGCTCCCAGAAGCCAGGGGGGCGGGCCGGGGGTGGCGGCTGGGAGCCCGATCGCGGGGGGTGCCTGCACCCCCGGCGATGGGGCTCCCAGAAGCCAGGGGGGCGGGCCGGGGGTGGCGGCTGGGAGCCCGATCGCGGGGCGTGCCTGCACCCCCGGCGATGGGGCTCCCAGAAGCCAGGGGGGCGGGCCGGGGTTGGCGGCTGGGAGCCCGATCGCGGGGGCGTGCCTGACCCCCCGGCGATGGGGCTCCCAGAAGCCAGGGGGGCGGGCCGGGGGTGGCGGCTGGGAGCCCGATCGCGGGGGGTGCCTGACCCCCCGGCGATGGGGCTCCCAGAAGCCAGGGGGGCGGGCCGGGGGTGGCGGCTGGGAGCCCGATCGCGGGGGGTGCCTGACCCCCCGGCGATGGGGCTCCCAGAAGCCTGGGGGGCGGGCCGGGGGTGGCGGCTGGGAGCCCGATCGCGGGGGGTGCATGACCCCCCCGCGATGGGGCTCCCAGAAGCCAGGGGGGCCGTCCGGGGGTGGCTCCTGGCAACCTGATCTGGATATTTGGAAGAGTATCACAAGGGGTTTTCCAGTGTCTGTAATTCTGAGATTAATATCTGTCTCTCGGCCTTGGAATATTGAGAAGGATGAAACAGGGTGAATGTCCACCCTGTGCCACATTGCGAGTAATATCAGCCTGTCCCCTCCTTGGGTATTATTAACAATATCCCAGACTGGGTGTACGCCTCCTGCTGTACAGAGTGCAATATCATCCTCTCCCTCCCAGGATAGTAATTACAATATCACTGGGCGGGAGCACACAGCCTGTGAATTATTATCATCCTCTCCAACTCCGTATACTAGGAACTATATCTCAGAAAAACTGTCCCCTCAGTGCCATATTCGGACTAATAGCAAAGGCTTCTTCCGGGAATATTAGGAGCAATATTACCGCGTAGCTATCCATCCATTGCTATAATTGGAGTCATGTGATACTCTACCCCCGTTCATATTAGGATCAGTGTCACGTGGTGAGTGTACACCTACTGCGATATTAAAACTAAAGTCCTGCTTTCCGACCCTGGTTATTAAGAACAGCATCACAAGTAGGTTTACACTTCCTGTGGAATGAGGAATAATAATATGATTATTACTCATCAATGATCGATTTTAATAATTATCAATGATACTAAAAATTCATAAGATACCATTATTAATTATGGATAATGATTTTCAATACATGATTATGCCTGCTTTCAATTAATTATTAATATTAATGTCATCAAATAATATTATTAGTTCCTAATACTAATCATTATTGTATTCCCAGCATCACTGGGTATTGATTTAAGTCACATTAATTGCTAATATCATAATATTATTATTAATAGTGATATTACTAATAATTATGATTACAAATGGTTAACCTTTTAAACCAGTATTCATTTTTACTCTCTTTATTGTGATCATTAATATCAATAATTATTATTAATATTAATATAATTATGAATATTAATGATTAATAGGCTTGCTCCTGATGTAAACCCGGGAGAGGACGATGTTAATTTCTATATCACAACGGTGTACACCCCACGTGACAGAGTTTCCAACTTCTGCTTGGGAAAGGAGGATATGACAATCAGTTTCACTGGAAGTAGAAACAACGGTGGGATACTGTTCTGAATATTCAGGGAGGAAGAGGCTGATGTGACTCCTAATACAGAGGGGGTTACTCCCTCTGAGGGTGTGCACACTGGGGGTGTACAATCATCTGAGAAGGAGTTGAAAATTTTCCGATGGGGAGATGATGTTACTCAGAATATGAGAAAGAGGCTGGGGGTCCACAAGGCTCCCAGAAGCCAGGGGGGCGGGCCGGGGGTGGCGGCTGGGAGCCCGATCGCGGGGGGTGCCTGCACCCCCGGCGATGGGGCTCCCAGAAGCCAGGGGGGCGGGCCGGGGGTGGCGGCTGGGAGCCCGATCGCGGGGGGTGCCTGCACCCCCGGCGATGGGGCTCCCAGAAGCCAGGGGGGCGGGCCGGGGCTCCCAGAAGCCAGGGGGGCGGGCCGGGGGTGGCGGCTGGGAGCCCGATCGCGGGGGGTGCCTGCACCCCCGGCGATGGGGCTCCCAGAAGCCAGGGGGGCGGGCCGGGGGTGGCGGCTGGGAGCCCGATCGCGGGGGGTGCCTGCACCCCCGGCGATGGGGCTCCCAGAAGCCAGGGGGGCGGGCCGGGGGTGGCGGCTGGGCGCCCGATCGCGGGGGGTGCCTGCACCCCCGGCGATGGGGCTCCCAGAAGCCAGGGGGGCGGGCCGGGGGTGGCGGCTGGGAGCCCGATCGCGGGGGGTGCCTGCACCCCCGGCGATGGGGCTCCCAGAAGCCAGGGGGGCGGGCCGGGGGTGGCGGCTGGGAGCCCGATCGCGGGGGGTGCCTGCACCCCCGGCGATGGGGCTCCCAGAAGCCAGGGGGGCGGGCCGGGGGTGGCGGCTGGGAGCCCGATCGCGGGGGGTGCCTGCACCCCCGGCGATGGGGCTCCCAGAAGCCAGGGGGGCGGGCCGGGGGTGGCGGCTGGGAGCCCGATCGCGGGGGGTGCCTGCACCCCCGGCGATGGGGCTCCCAGAAGCCAGGGGGGCGGGCCGGGGGTGGCGGCTGGGAGCCCGATCGCGGGGGGTGCCTGCACCCCGGCGATGGGGCTCCCAGAAGCCAGGGGGGCGGGCCGGGGGTGGCGGCTGGGAGCCCGATCGCGGGGGGTGCCTGCACCCCCGGCGATGGGGCTCCCAGAAGCCAGGGGGGCGGGCCGGGGGTGGCGGCTGGGAGCCCGATCGCGGGGGGTGCCTGCACCCCCGGCGATGGGGCTCCCAGAAGCCAGGGGGGCGGGCCGGGGGTGGCGGCTGGGAGCCCGATCGCGGGGGGTGCCTGCACCCCCGGCGATGGGGCTCCCAGAAGCCCGGGGGGCGGGCCGGGGGTGGCGGCTGGGAGCCCGATCGCGGGGGGTGCCTGACCCCCCGGCGATGGGACTCCCAGAAGCCAGGGGGGCGGGCCGGGGGTGGCGGCTGGGAGCCCGATCGCGGGGGGTGCCTGACCCCCCCGCGATGGGGCTCCCAGAAGCCAGGGGGGCCGTCCGGGGGTGGCTCCTGGCAACCTGATCTGGATATTTGGAAGAGTATCACAAGGGGTTTTCCAGTGTCTGTAATTCTGAGATTAATATCTGTCTCTCGGCCTTGGAATATTGAGAAGGATGAAACAGGGTGAATGTCCACCCTGTGCCACATTGCGAGTAATATCAGCCTGTCCCCTCCATGGGTATTATTAACAATATCCCAGACTGGGTGTACGCCTCCTGCTGTACAGAGTGCAATATCATCCTCTCCCTCCCAGGATAGTAATTACAATATCACTGGGCGGGAGCACACAGCCTGTGAATTATTATCATCCTCTCCAACTCCGTATACTAGGAACTATATCTCAGAAAAACTGTCCCCTCAGTGCCATATTCGGACTAATAGCAAAGGCTTCTTCCGGGAATATTAGGAGCAATATTACCGCGTAGCTATCCATCCATTGCTATAATTGGAGTCATGTGATACTCTACCCCCGTTCATATTAGGATCAGTGTCACGTGGTGAGTGTACACCTACTGCGATATTAAAACTAAAGTCCTGCTTTCCGACCCTGGTTATTAAGAACAGCATCACAAGTAGGTTTACACTTCCTGTGGAATGAGGAATAATAATATGATTATTACTCATCAATGATCGATTTTAATAATTATCAATGATACTAAAAATTCATAAGATACCATTATTAATTATGGATAATGATTTTCAATACATGATTATGCCTGCTTTCAATTAATTATTAATATTAATGTCATCAAATAATATTATTAGTTCCTAATACTAATCATTATTGTATTCCCAGCATCACTGGGTATTGATTTAAGTCACATTAATTGCTAATATCATAATATTATTATTAATAGTGATATTACTAATAATTATGATTACAAATGGTTAACCTTTTAAACCAGTATTCATTTTTACTCTCTTTATTGTGATCATTAATATCAATAATTATTATTAATATTAATATAATTATGAATATTAATGATTAATAGGCTTGCTCCTGATGTAAACCCGGGAGAGGACGATGTTAATTTCTATATCACAACGGTGTACACCCCACGTGACAGAGTTTCCAACTTCTGCTTGGGAAAGGAGGATATGACAATCAGTTTCACTGGAAGTAGAAACAACGGTGGGATACTGTTCTGAATATTCAGGGAGGAAGAGGCTGATGTGACTCCTAATACAGAGGGGGTTACTCCCTCTGAGGGTGTGCACACTGGGGGTGTACAATCATCTGAGAAGGAGTTGAAAATTTTCCGATGGGGAGATGATGTTACTCAGAATATGAGAAAGAGGCTGGGGGTCCACAAGGCTCCCAGAAGCCAGGGGGGCGGGCCGGGGGTGGCGGCTGGGAGCCCGATCGCGGGGGGTGCCTGCACCCCCGGCGATGGGGCTCCCAGAAGCCAGGGGGGCGGGCCGGGGGTGGCGGCTGGGAGCCCGATCGCGGGGGGTGCCTGCACCCCCGGCGATGGGGCTCCCAGAAGCCAGGGGGGCGGGCCGGGGCTCCCAGAAGCCAGGGGGGCGGGCCGGGGGTGGCGGCTGGGAGCCCGATCGCGGGGGGTGCCTGCACCCCCGGCGATGGGGCTCCCAGAAGCCAGGGGGGCGGGCCGGGGGTGGCGGCTGGGAGCCCGATCGCGGGGGGTGCCTGCACCCCCGGCGATGGGGCTCCCAGAAGCCAGGGGGGCGGGCCGGGGGTGGCGGCTGGGAGCCCGATCGCGGGGGGTGCCTGCACCCCCGGCGATGGGGCTCCCAGAAGCCAGGGGGGCGGGCCGGGGGTGGCGGCTGGGAGCCCGATCGCGGGGGGTGCCTGCACCCCCGGCGATGGGGCTCCCAGAAGCCAGGGGGGCGGGCCGGGGGTGGCGGCTGGGAGCCCGATCGCGGGGGGTGCCTGCACCCCCGGCGATGGGGCTCCCAGAAGCCAGGGGGGCGGGCCGGGGGGTGGCGGCTGGGAGCCCGATCGCGGGGGGTGCCTGCACCCCCGGCGATGGGGCTCCCAGAAGCCAGGGGGGCGGGCCGGGGGTGGCGGCTGGGAGCCCGATCGCGGGGGGTGCCTGCACCCCCGGCGATGGGGCTCCCAGAAGCCAGGGGGGCGGGCCGGGGGTGGCGGCTGGGAGCCCGATCGCGGGGGGTGCCTGCACCCCCGGCGATGGGGCTCCCAGAAGCCAGGGGGGCGGGCCGGGGGTGGCGGCTGGGAGCCCGATCGCGGGGGGTGCCTGCACCCCCGGCGATGGGGCTCCCAGAAGCCAGGGGGGCGGGCCGGGGGTGGCGGCTGGGAGCCCGATCGCGGGGGGTGCCTGCACCCCCGGCGATGGGGCTCCCAGAAGCCAGGGGGGCGGGCCGGGGGTGGCGGCTGGGAGCCCGATCGCGGGGGGTGCCTGCACCCCCGGCGATGGGGCTCCCAGAAGCCCGGGGGGCGGGCCGGGGGTGGCGGCTGGGAGCCCGATCGCGGGGGGTGCCTGACCCCCCGGCGATGGGACTCCCAGAAGCCAGGGGGGCGGGCCGGGGGTGGCGGCTGGGAGCCCGATCGCGGGGGGTGCCTGACCCCCCCGCGATGGGGCTCCCAGAAGCCAGGGGGGCCGTCCGGGGGTGGCTCCTGGCAACCTGATCTGGATATTTGGAAGAGTATCACAAGGGGTTTTCCAGTGTCTGTAATTCTGAGATTAATATCTGTCTCTCGGCCTTGGAATATTGAGAAGGATGAAACAGGGTGAATGTCCACCCTGTGCCACATTGCGAGTAATATCAGCCTGTCCCCTCCATGGGTATTATTAACAATATCCCAGACTGGGTGTACGCCTCCTGCTGTACAGAGTGCAATATCATCCTCTCCCTCCCAGGATAGTAATTACAATATCACTGGGCGGGAGCACACAGCCTGTGAATTATTATCATCCTCTCCAACTCCGTATACTAGGAACTATATCTCAGAAAAACTGTCCCCTCAGTGCCATATTCGGACTAATAGCAAAGGCTTCTTCCGGGAATATTAGGAGCAATATTACCGCGTAGCTATCCATCCATTGCTATAATTGGAGTCATGTGATACTCTACCCCCGTTCATATTAGGATCAGTGTCACGTGGTGAGTGTACACCTACTGCGATATTAAAACTAAAGTCCTGCTTTCCGACCCTGGTTATTAAGAACAGCATCACAAGTAGGTTTACACTTCCTGTGGAATGAGGAATAATAATATGATTATTACTCATCAATGATCGATTTTAATAATTATCAATGATACTAAAAATTCATAAGATACCATTATTAATTATGGATAATGATTTTCAATACATGATTATGCCTGCTTTCAATTAATTATTAATATTAATGTCATCAAATAATATTATTAGTTCCTAATACTAATCATTATTGTATTCCCAGCATCACTGGGTATTGATTTAAGTCACATTAATTGCTAATATCATAATATTATTATTAATAGTGATATTACTAATAATTATGATTACAAATGGTTAACCTTTTAAACCAGTATTCATTTTTACTCTCTTTATTGTGATCATTAATATCAATAATTATTATTAATATTAATATAATTATGAATATTAATGATTAATAGGCTTGCTCCTGATGTAAACCCGGGAGAGGACGATGTTAATTTCTATATCACAACGGTGTACACCCCACGTGACAGAGTTTCCATCTGATGTAAACCCGGGAGAGGACGATGTTAATTTCTATATCACAACGGTGTACACCCCACGTGACAGAGTTTCCAACTTCTGCTTGGGACAGGAGGATATGACAATCAGTTTCACTGGAAGTAGAAACAACGGTGGGATACTGTTCTGAATATTCAGGGAGGAAGAGGCTGATGTGACTCCTAATACAGAGGGGGTTACTCCCTCTGAGGGTGTGCACACTGGGGGTGTACAATCGTCTGAGAAGGAGTTGAAAATTTTCCGATGGGGAGATGATGTTACTCAGAATATGAGAAAGAGGCTGGGGGTCCACAAGGCTCCCAGAAGCCAGGGGGGCGGGCCGGGGGTGGCGGCTGGGAGCCCGATCGCGGGGGGTGCCTGCACCCCCGGCGATGGGGCTCCCAGAAGCCAGGGGGGCGGGCCGGGGGTGGCGGCTGGGAGCCCGATCGCGGGGGGTGCCTGCACCCCCGGCGATGGGGCTCCCAGAAGCCAGGGGGGCGGGCCGGGGGTGGCGGCTGGGAGCCCGATCGCGGGGGGTGCCTGCACCCCCGGCGATGGGGCTCCCAGAAGCCAGGGGGGCGGGCCGGGGGGTGGCGGCTGGGAGCCCGATCGCGGGGGGTGCCTGCACCCCCGGCGATGGGGCTCCCAGAAGCCAGGGGGGCGGGCCGGGGGTGGCGGCTGGGAGCCCGATCGCGGGGGGTGCCTGCACCCCCGGCGATGGGGCTCCCAGAAGCCAGGGGGGCGGGCCGGGGGTGGCGGCTGGGAGCCCGATCGCGGGGGGTGCCTGCACCCCCGGCGATGGGGCTCCCAGAAGCCAGGGGGGCGGGCCGGGGGTGGCGGCTGGGAGCCCGATCGCGGGGGGTGCCTGCACCCCCGGCGATGGGGCTCCCAGAAGCCAGGGGGGCGGGCCGGGGGTGGCGGCTGGGAGCCCGATCGCGGGGGGTGCCTGCACCCCCGGCGATGGGGCTCCCAGAAGCCAGGGGGGCGGGCCGGGGGTGGCGGCTGGGAGCCCGATCGCGGGGGGTGCCTGCACCCCCGGCGATGGGGCTCCCAGAAGCCAGGGGGGCGGGCCGGGGGTGGCGGCTGGGAGCCCGATCGCGGGGGGTGCCTGCACCCCCGGCGATGGGGCTCCCAGAAGCCAGGGGGGCGGGCCGGGGGTGGCGGCTGGGAGCCCGATCGCGGGGGGTGCCTGCACCCCCGGCGATGGGGCTCCCAGAAGCCAGGGGGGCGGGCCGGGGGTGGCGGCTGGGAGCCCGATCGCGGGGGGTGCCTGCACCCCCGGCGATGGGGCTCCCAGAAGCCAGGGGGGCGGGCCGGGGGTGGCGGCTGGGAGCCCGATCGCGGGGGGTGCCTGCACCCCCGGCGATGGGGCTCCCAGAAGCCCGGGGGGCGGGCCGGGGGTGGCGGCTGGGAGCCCGATCGCGGGGGGTGCCTGCACCCCCGGCGATGGGGCTCCCAGAAGCCCGGGGGGCGGGCCGGGGGTGGCGGCTGGGAGCCCGATCGGGGGGCGTGCCTGACCCCCCGGCGATGGGGCTCCCAGAAGCCAGGGGGGCGGGCCGGGGGTGGCGGCTGGGAGCCCGATCGCGGGGGGTGCCTGACCCCCCCGCGATGGGGCTCCCAGAAGCCAGGGGGGCCGTCCGGGGGTGGCTCCTGGCAACCTGATCTGGATATTTGGAAGAGTATCACAAGGGGTTTTCCAGTGTCTGTAATTCTGAGATTAATATCTGTCTCTCGGCCTTGGAATATTGAGAAGGATGAAACAGGGTGAATGTCCACCCTGTGCCACATTGCGAGTAATATCAGCCTGTCCCCTCCATGGGTATTATTAACAATATCCCAGACTGGGTGTACGCCTCCTGCTGTACAGAGTGCAATATCATCCTCTCCCTCCCAGGATAGTAATTACAATATCACTGGGCGGGAGCACACAGCCTGTGAATTATTATCATCCTCTCCAACTCCGTATACTAGGAACTATATCTCAGAAAAACTGTCCCCTCAGTGCCATATTCGGACTAATAGCAAAGGCTTCTTCCGGGAATATTAGGAGCAATATTACCGCGTAGCTATCCATCCATTGCTATAATTGGAGTCATGTGATACTCTACCCCCGTTCATATTAGGATCAGTGTCACGTGGTGAGTGTACACCTACTGCGATATTAAAACTAAAGTCCTGCTTTCCGACCCTGGTTATTAAGAACAGCATCACAAGTAGGTTTACACTTCCTGTGGAATGAGGAATAATAATATGATTATTACTCATCAATGATCGATTTTAATAATTATCAATGATACTAAAAATTCATAAGATACCATTATTAATTATGGATAATGATTTTCAATACATGATTATGCCTGCTTTCAATTAATTATTAATATTAATGTCATCAAATAATATTATTAGTTCCTAATACTAATCATTATTGTATTCCCAGCATCACTGGGTATTGATTTAAGTCACATTAATTGCTAATATCATAATATTATTATTAATAGTGATATTACTAATAATTATGATTACAAATGGTTAACCTTTTAAACCAGTATTCATTTTTACTCTCTTTATTGTGATCATTAATATCAATAATTATTATTAATATTAATATAATTATGAATATTAATGATTAATAGGCTTGCTCCTGATGTAAACCCGGGAGAGGACGATGTTAATTTCTATATCACAACGGTGTACACCCCACGCGACAGAGTTTCCAACTTCTGCTTGGGACAGGAGGATATGACAATCAGTTTCACTGGAAGTAGAAACAACGGTGGGATACTGTTCTGAATATTCAGGGAGGAAGAGGCTGATGTGACTCCTAATACAGAGGGGGTTACTCCCTCTGAGGGTGTGCACACTGGGGGTGTACAATCGTCTGAGAAGGAGTTGAAAATTTTCCGATGGGGAGATGATGTTACTCAGAATATGAGAAAGAGGCTGGGGGTCCACAAGGCTCCCAGAAGCCAGGGGGGCGGGCCGGGGGTGGCGGCTGGGAGCCCGATCGCGGGGGGTGCCTGCACCCCCGGCGATGGGGCTCCCAGAAGCCAGGGGGGCGGGCCGGGGGTGGCGGCTGGGAGCCCGATCGCGGGGGGTGCCTGCACCCCCGGCGATGGGGCTCCCAGAAGCCAGGGGGGCGGGCCGGGGGTGGCGGCTGGGAGCCCGATCGCGGGGGGTGCCTGCACCCCCGGCGATGGGGCTCCCAGAAGCCAGGGGGGCGGGCCGGGGGTGGCGGCTGGGAGCCCGATCGCGGGGGGTGCCTGCACCCCCGGCGATGGGGCTCCCAGAAGCCAGGGGGGCGGGCCGGGGGTGGCGGCTGGGAGCCCGATCGCGGGGGGTGCCTGCACCCCCGGCGATGGGGCTCCCAGAAGCCAGGGGGGCGGGCCGGGGGTGGCGGCTGGGAGCCCGATCGCGGGGGGTGCCTGCACCCCCGGCGATGGGGCTCCCAGAAGCCAGGGGGGCGGGCCGGGGGTGGCGGCTGGGAGCCCGATCGCGGGGGGTGCCTGCACCCCCGGCGATGGGGCTCCCAGAAGCCAGGGGGGCGGGCCGGGGGTGGCGGCTGGGAGCCCGATCGCGGGGGGTGCCTGCACCCCCGGCGATGGGGCTCCCAGAAGCCAGGGGGGCGGGCCGGGGGTGGCGGCTGGGAGCCCGATCGCGGGGGGTGCCTGCACCCCCGGCGATGGGGCTCCCAGAAGCCAGGGGGGCGGGCCGGGGGTGGCGGCTGGGAGCCCGATCGCGGGGGGTGCCTGCACCCCCGGCGATGGGGCTCCCAGAAGCCAGGGGGGCGGGCCGGGGGTGGCGGCTGGGAGCCCGATCGCGGGGGGTGCCTGCACCCCCGGCGATGGGGCTCCCAGAAGCCAGGGGGGCGGGCCGGGGGTGGCGGCTGGGAGCCCGATCGCGGGGGGTGCCTGCACCCCCGGCGATGGGGCTCCCAGAAGCCAGGGGGGCGGGCCGGGGGTGGCGGCTGGGAGCCCGATCGGGGGGCGTGCCTGACCCCCCGGCGATGGGGCTCCCAGAAGCCAGGGGGGCGGGCCGGGGGTGGCGGCTGGGAGCCCGATCGCGGGGGGTGCCTGACCCCCCCGCGATGGGGCTCCCAGAAGCCAGGGGGGCCGTCCGGGGGTGGCTCCTGGC
This sequence comes from Macaca nemestrina, assembly GCF_043159975.1. NCBI lineage: Eukaryota > Metazoa > Chordata > Mammalia > Primates > Cercopithecidae > Macaca > Macaca nemestrina. Next base: position 13,185 of record NW_027257720.1, read on the forward strand.
AACCTGATCTGGATATTTGGAAGAGTATCACAAGGGGTTTTCCAGTGTCTGTAATTCTGAGATTAATATCTGTCTCTCGGCCTTGGAATATTGAGAAGGATGAAACAGGGTGAATGTCCACCCTGTGCCACATTGCGAGTAATATCAGCCTGTCCCCTCCATGGGTATTATTAACAATATCCCAGACTGGGTGTACGCCTCCTGCTGTACAGAGTGCAATATCATCCTCTCCCTCCCAGGATAGTAATTACAATATCACTGGGCGGGAGCACACAGCCTGTGAATTATTATCATCCTCTCCAACTCCGTATACTAGGAACTATATCTCAGAAAAACTGTCCCCTCAGTGCCATATTCGGACTAATAGCAAAGGCTTCTTCCGGGAATATTAGGAGCAATATTACCGCGTAGCTATCCATCCATTGCTATAATTGGAGTCATGTGATACTCTACCCCCGTTCATATTAGGATCAGTGTCACGTGGTGAGTGTACACCTACTGCGATATTAAAACTAAAGTCCTGCTTTCCGACCCTGGTTATTAAGAACAGCATCACAAGTAGGTTTACACTTCCTGTGGAATGAGGAATAATAATATGATTATTACTCATCAATGATCGATTTTAATAATTATCAATGATACTAAAAATTCATAAGATACCATTATTAATTATGGATAATGATTTTCAATACATGATTATGCCTGCTTTCAATTAATTATTAATATTAATGTCATCAAATAATATTATTAGTTCCTAATACTAATCATTATTGTATTCCCAGCATCACTGGGTATTGATTTAAGTCACATTAATTGCTAATATCATAATATTATTATTAATAGTGATATTACTAATAATTACGATTACAAATGGTTAACCTTTTAAACCAGTATTCATTTTTACTCTCTTTATTGTGATCATTAATATCAATAATTATTATTAATATTAATATAATTATGAATATTAATGATTAATAGGCTTGCTCCTGATGTAAACCCGGGAGAGGACGATGTTAATTTCTATATCACAACGGTGTACACCCCACGTGACAGAGTTTCCAACTTCTGCTTGGGACAGGAGGATATGACAATCAGTTTCACTGGAAGTAGAAACAACGGTGGGATACTGTTCTGAATATTCAGGGAGGAAGAGGCTGATGTGACTCCTAATACAGAGGGGGTTACTCCCTCTGAGGGTGTGCACACTGGGGGTGTACAATCGTCTGAGAAGGAGTTGAAAATTTTCCGATGGGGAGATGATGTTACTCAGAATATGAGAAAGAGGCTGGGGGTCCACAAGGCTCCCAGAAGCCAGGGGGGCGGGCCGGGGGTGGCGGCTGGGAGCCCGATCGCGGGGGGTGCCTGCACCCCCGGCGATGGGGCTCCCAGAAGCCAGGGGGGCGGGCCGGGGGTGGCGGCTGGGAGCCCGATCGCCGGGGGTGCCTGCACCCCCGGCGATGGGGCTCCCAGAAGCCAGGGGGGCGGGCCGGGGGTGGCGGCTGGGAGCCCGATCGCCGGGGGTGCCTGCACCCCCGGCGATGGGGCTCCCAGAAGCCAGGGGGGCGGGCCGGGGGTGGCGGCTGGGAGCCCGATCGCCGGGGGTGCCTGCACCCCCGGCGATGGGGCTCCCAGAAGCCAGGGGGGCGGGCCGGGGGTGGCGGCTGGGAGCCCGATCGCCGGGGGTGCCTGCACCCCCGGCGATGGGGCTCCCAGAAGCCAGGGAGGCGGGCCGGGGGTGGCGGCTGGGAGCCCGATCGCCGGGGGTGCCTGCACCCCCGGCGATGGGGCTCCCAGAAGCCAGGGGGGCTGGCCGGGGGTGGCGGCTGGGAGCCCGATCGCCGGGGGTGCCTGCACCCCCGGCGATGGGGCTCCCAGAAGCCAGGGGGGCGGGCCGGGGGTGGCGGCTGGGAGCCCGATCGCCGGGGGTGCCTGCACCCCCGGCGATGGGGCTCCCAGAAGCCAGGGGGGCGGGCCGGGGGTGGCGGCTGGGAGCCCGATCGCCGGGGGTGCCTGCACCCCCGGCGATGGGGCTCCCAGAAGCCAGGGGGGCGGGCCGGGGGTGGCGGCTGGGAGCCCGATCGCCGGGGGTGCCTGCACCCCGGGCGATGGGGCTCCCAGAAGCCAGGGGGGCGGGCCGGGGGTGGCGGCTGGGAGCCCGATCGCCGGGGGTGCCTGCACCCCCGGCGATGGGGCTCCCAGAAGCCAGGGGGGCGGGCCGGGGGTGGCGGCTGGGAGCCCGATCGCCGGGGGTGCCTGCACCCCCGGCGATGGGGCTCCCAGAAGCCAGGGGGGCGGGCCGGGGGTGGCGGCTGGGAGCCCGATCGCGGGGGGTGCCTGCACCCCCGGCGATGGGGCTCCCAGAAGCCAGGGGGGCGGGCCGGGGGTGGCGGCTGGGAGCCCGATCGGGGGGCGTGCCTGACCCCCCGGCGATGGGGCTCCCAGAAGCCAGGGGGGCGGGCCGGGGGTGGCGGCTGGGAGCCCGATCGCGGGGGGTGCCTGACCCCCCCGCGATGGGGCTCCCAGAAGCCAGGGGGGCCGTCCGGGGGTGGCTCCTGGCAACCTGATCTGGATATTTGGAAGAGTATCACAAGGGGTTTTCCAGTGTCTGTAATTCTGAGATTAATATCTGTCTCTCGGCCTTGGAATATTGAGAAGGATGAAACAGGGTGAATGTCCACCCTGTGCCACATTGCGAGTAATATCAGCCTGTCCCCTCCATGGGTATTATTAACAATATCCCAGACTGGGTGTACGCCTCCTGCTGTACAGAGTGCAATATCATCCTCTCCCTCCCAGGATAGTAATTACAATATCACTGGGCGGGAGCACACAGCCTGTGAATTATTATCATCCTCTCCAACTCCGTATACTAGGAACTATATCTCAGAAAAACTGTCCCCTCAGTGCCATATTCGGACTAATAGCAAAGGCTTCTTCCGGGAATATTAGGAGCAATATTACCGCGTAGCTATCCATCCATTGCTATAATTGGAGTCATGTGATACTCTACCCCCGTTCATATTAGGATCAGTGTCACGTGGTGAGTGTACACCTACTGCGATATTAAAACTAAAGTCCTGCTTTCCGACCCTGGTTATTAAGAACAGCATCACAAGTAGGTTTACACTTCCTGTGGAATGAGGAATAATAATATGATTATTACTCATCAATGATCGATTTTAATAATTATCAATGATACTAAAAATTCATAAGATACCATTATTAATTATGGATAATGATTTTCAATACATGATTATGCCTGCTTTCAATTAATTATTAATATTAATGTCATCAAATAATATTATTAGTTCCTAATACTAATCATTATTGTATTCCCAGCATCACTGGGTATTGATTTAAGTCACATTAATTGCTAATATCATAATATTATTATTAATAGTGATATTACTAATAATTATGATTACAAATGGTTAACCTTTTAAACCAGTATTCATTTTTACTCTCTTTATTGTGATCATTAATATCAATAATTATTATTAATATTAATATAATTATGAATATTAATGATTAATAGGCTTGCTCCTGATGTAAACCCGGGAGAGGACGATGTTAATTTCTATATCACAACGGTGTACACCCCACGCGACAGAGTTTCCAACTTCTGCTTGGGACAGGAGGATATGACAATCAGTTTCACTGGAAGTAGAAACAACGGTGGGATACTGTTCTGAATATTCAGGGAGGAAGAGGCTGATGTGACTCCTAATACAGAGGGGGTTACTCCCTCTGAGGGTGTGCACACTGGGGGTGTACAATCGTCTGAGAAGGAGTTGAAAATTTTCCGATGGGGAGATGATGTTACTCAGAATATGAGAAAGAGGCTGGGGGTCCACAAGGCTCCCAGAAGCCAGGGGGGCGGGCCGGGGGTGGCGGCTGGGAGCCCGATCGCGGGGGGTGCCTGCACCCCCGGCGATGGGGCTCCCAGAAGCCAGGGGGGCGGGCCGGGGGTGGCGGCTGGGAGCCCGATCGCGGGGGGTGCCTGCACCCCCGGCGATGGGGCTCCCAGAAGCCAGGGGGGCGGGCCGGGGGTGGCGGCTGGGAGCCCGATCGCGGGGGGTGCCTGCACCCCCGGCGATGGGGCTCCCAGAAGCCAGGGGGGCGGGCCGGGGGTGGCGGCTGGGAGCCCGATCGCGGGGGGTGCCTGCACCCCCGGCGATGGGGCTCCCAGAAGCCAGGGGGGCGGGCCGGGGGTGGCGGCTGGGAGCCCGATCGCGGGGGGTGCCTGCACCCCCGGCGATGGGGCTCCCAGAAGCCAGGGGGGCGGGCCGGGGGTGGCGGCTGGGAGCCCGATCGCGGGGGGTGCCTGCACCCCCGGCGATGGGGCTCCCAGAAGCCAGGGGGGCGGGCCGGGGGTGGCGGCTGGGAGCCCGATCGCGGGGGGTGCCTGCACCCCCGGCGATGGGGCTCCCAGAAGCCAGGGGGGCGGGCCGGGGGTGGCGGCTGGGAGCCCGATCGCGGGGGGTGCCTGCACCCCCGGCGATGGGGCTCCCAGAAGCCAGGGGGGCGGGCCGGGGGTGGCGGCTGGGAGCCCGATCGCGGGGGGTGCCTGCACCCCCGGCGATGGGGCTCCCAGAAGCCAGGGGGGCGGGCCGGGGGGTGGCGGCTGGGAGCCCGATCGCGGGGGGTGCCTGCACCCCCGGCGATGGGGCTCCCAGAAGCCAGGGGGGCGGGCCGGGGGTGGCGGCTGGGAGCCCGATCGCGGGGGGTGCCTGCACCCCCGGCGATGGGGCTCCCAGAAGCCAGGGGGGCGGGCCGGGGGTGGCGGCTGGGAGCCCGATCGCGGGGGGTGCCTGCACCCCCGGCGATGGGGCTCCCAGAAGCCAGGGGGGCGGGCCGGGGGTGGCGGCTGGGAGCCCGATCGCGGGGGGTGCCTGCACCCCCGGCGATGGGGCTCCCAGAAGCCAGGGGGGCGGGCCGGGGGTGGCGGCTGGGAGCCCGATCGCGGGGGGTGCCTGCACCCCCGGCGATGGGGCTCCCAGAAGCCAGGGGGGCGGGCCGGGGGTGGCGGCTGGGAGCCCGATCGCGGGGGGTGCCTGCACCCCCGGCGATGGGGCTCCCAGAAGCCAGGGGGGCGGGCCGGGGGTGGCGGCTGGGAGCCCGATCACCGGGGGTGCCTGCACCCCCGGCGATGGGGCTCCCAGAAGCCAGGGGGGCGGGCCGGGGGTGGCGGCTGGGAGCCCGATCGCGGGGGGTGCCTGCACCCCCGGCGATGGGGCTCCCAGAAGCCAGGGGGGCGGGCCGGGGGTGGCGGCTGGGAGCCCGATCGCGGGGGGTGCCTGCACCCCCGGCGATGGGGCTCCCAGAAGCCAGGGGGGCGGGCCGGGGGTGGCGGCTGGGAGCCCGATCGCGGGGCGTGCCTGCACCCCCGGCGATGGGGCTCCCAGAAGCCAGGGGGGCGGGCCGGGGGGTGGCGGCTGGGAGCCCGATCGGGGGGCGTGCCTGACCCCCCGGCGATGGGGCTCCCAGAAGCCAGGGCGGCGGTTCGGTGGTGGCGGCTGGGAGCCAGATCGCGGGGAGTGCCTGACCCCCCCGCGATGGGGCTCCCAGAAGCCAGGGGGGCGGGCCGGGGGTGGCGGATGGGAGCCCGATCGGGGGGCGTGCCTGACCCCCCCGCGATGTGGCTCCCAGAAGCCAGGGCGGCGGGTCGGGGGTGGCGGCTGGGAGCCCGATCGCGGGGAGTGCCTGACCCCCCCGCGATGGGGCTCCCAGAAGCCAGGGGGGCGGGCCGGGGGTGGCTCCTCGCAACCTGATCTGGATATTTGGAAGAGTATCACAAGGGGTTGTCCAGTGTCTGTGATACTGAGATTAATATCTGTCTCTCGGCCTTGGAATATTGAGAGGGATGAAACACGGTGAATGTCCACCCTGTGCCACATGGCGAGTAATATCGGCCTGTCCCCTCCATGGATATTAGGAACAATATCCCAGACTGGGTGTACGCCTCCTGCTGTACAGAGTGCAATATCATCCTCTCCCTCCCAGGATAGTAATTACAATATCACTGGGCGGGAGCACACAGCCTGCGAATTATTATCATCCTCTCCAACTCCGTATACTAGGAACTATATCTCAGAAAACTGTACCCTCAGTGCCATATTCGGACTGATAGCAAAGGCTTCTTCCGGGAATATTAGGAGCAATATTACCGCGTAGCTATCCATCCATTGCTGTAATTGGAGTCATGTGATACTCTACCCCCGTCCATATTAGGATCAGTGTCACGTGGTGAGTGTACACCTACTGCGATATTAAAACTAAAGTCCTGCTTTCCGACCCTGGATATTAAGAACAGCATCACAAGTAGGTTTACACTTCCTGTGGAATGAGGAATAATAATATGATTATTAATCATCAATGATCGATTTTAATAATTAGCAATGATACTAAAAATTCATAAGATACCATTATTAATTATGGATAATGATTTTCAATACATGATTATGCCTGCTTTCAATTAATTATTAATATTAATGTCATCAAATAATATTATTAGTTCCTAATACTAATCATTATTGTATTCCCAGCATCACTGCGTATTGATTTAAATCATATTAATTGCTAATATCATAATATTATTATTAATAGTGATATTACTAATCATTATGATTACAAATCGTTAACCTTTGAAACCAGTATTCATTTTTACTCTCTTTATTGTGATCATTAATATCAATAATTATTATTAATATTCATATAATTATGAATATTAATGATTAATAGACTTGCTCCCGATGTAAACCCGGGAGAGGACGATGTTAATTTCTATATCACAGACGGTGTACACCCCCCGTGACAGAGTTTCCAACTTCTGCTTGGGAGAGGAGGATATGACAATCAGTGTCACTGGAAGTAGAAACAACGGTGGGATACTGTTCTGAATATTGAGGGAGGAAGAGGCTGATGTGACTCCTAATAGAGAGGGGGTTACTCCCTCTGAGGGTGTGCACACTGGGGGTGTACAATCGTCTGAGAAGGAGTTGAAAATTTTCCGATGGGGAGATGATATTACTCAGAATATGAGAAAGAGGCTTTGGGTCCACAAGGCTCCCAGAAGCCAGGGGGGCGGGCCGGGGGTGGCGGCTGGGAGCCCGATCGCGGGGGGTGCCTGCGCCCCCGGCGATGGGGCTCCCAGAAGCCAGGGGGGCGGGCCGGGGGTGGCGGCTGGGAGCCCGATCGCGGGGGGTGCCTGCGCCCCCGGCGATGGGGCTCCCAGAAGCCAGGGGGGCGGGCCGGGGGTGGCGGCTGGGAGCCCGATCGCGGGGGGTGCCTGCGCCCCCGGCGATGGGGCTCCCAGAAGCCAGGGGGGCGGGCCGGGGGTGGCGGCTGGGAGCCCGATCGCGGGGGGTGCCTGCGCCCCCGGCGATGGGGCTCCCAGAAGCCAGGGGGGCGGGCCGGGGGTGGCGGCTGGGAGCCCGATCGCGGGGGGTGCCTGCGCCCCCGGCGATGGGGCTCCCAGAAGCCAGGGGGGCGGGCCGGGGTGGCGGCTGGGAGCCCGATCGCGGGGGGTGCCTGCGCCCCCGGCGATGGGGCTCCCAGAAGCCAGGGGGGCGGGCCGGGGGTGGCGGCTGGGAGCCCGATCGCGGGGGGTGCCTGCGCCCCGGCGATGGGGCTCCCAGAAGCCAGGGGGGCGGGCCGGGGGTGGCGGCTGGGAGCCCGATCGCGGGGGGTGCCTGCGCCCCCGGCGATGGGGCTCCCAGAAGCCAGGGGGGCGGGCCGGGGGTGGCGGCTGGGAGCCCGATCGCGGGGGGTGCCTGCGCCCCCGGCGATGGGGCTCCCAGAAGCCAGGGGGGCGGGCCGGGGGTGGCGGCTGGGAGCCCGATCGCGGGGGTGCCTGCGCCCCCGGCGATGGGGCTCCCAGAAGCCAGGGGGGGCGGGCCGGGGGTGGCGGCTGGGAGCCCGATCGCGGGGGGTGCCTGCGCCCCCGGCGATGGGGCTCCCAGAAGCCAGGGGGGCGGGCCGGGGGTGGCGGCTGGGAGCCCGATCGCGGGGGGTGCCTGCGCCCCCGGCGATGGGGCTCCCAGAAGCCAGGGGGGCGGGCCGGGGGTGGCGGCTGGGAGCCCGATCGCGGGGGGTGCCTGCGCCCCCGGCGATGGGGCTCCCAGAAGCCAGGGGGGCGGGCCGGGGGGTGGCGGCTGGGAGCCCGATCGCGGGGGGTGCCTGCGCCCCCCGGCGATGGGGCTCCCAGAAGCCAGGGGGGCGGGCCGGGGGTGGCGGCTGGGAGCCCGATCGCGGGGGGTGCCTGCGCCCCCGGCGATGGGGCTCCCAGAAGCCAGGGGGGCGGGCCGGGGGTGGCGGCTGGGAGCCCGATCGCGGGGGGTGCCTGCGCCCCCGGCGATGGGGCTCCCAGAAGCCAGGGGGGCGGGCCGGGGGTGGCGGCTGGGAGCCCGATCGCGGGGGGTGCCTGCGCCCCCGGCGATGGGGCTCCCAGAAGCCAGGGGGGCGGGCCGGGGGTGGCGGCTGGGAGCCCGATCGCGGGGGGTGCCTGCGCCCCCGGCGATGGGGCTCCCAGAAGCCAGGGGGGCGGGCCGGGGGTGGCGGCTGGGAGCCCGATCGCGGGGGGTGCCTGCGCCCCCGGCGATGGGGCTCCCAGAAGCCAGGGGGGCGGGCCGGGGGTGGCGGCTGGGAGCCCGATCGCGGGGGGTGCCTGCGCCCCCGGCGATGGGGCTCCCAGAAGCCAGGGGGGCGGGCCGGGGGTGGCGGCTGGGAGCCCGATCGCGGGGGGTGCCTGCGCCCCCGGCGATGGGGCTCCCAGAAGCCAGGGGGGCGGGCCGGGGGTGGCGGCTGGGAGCCCGATCGCGGGGGGTGCCTGCGCCCCCGGCGATGGGGCTCCCAGAAGCCAGGGGGGCGGGCCGGGGGTGGCGGCTGGGAGCCCGATCGCGGGGGGTGCCTGCGCCCCCGGCGATGGGGCTCCCAGAAGCCAGGGGGGCGGGCCGGGGGTGGCGGCTGGGAGCCCGATCGCGGGGGGTGCCTGCGCCCCCGGCGATGGGGCTCCCAGAAGCCAGGGGGGCGGGCCGGGGGTGGCGGCTGGGAGCCCGATCGCGGGGGGTGCCTGCGCCCCCGGCGATGGGGCTCCCAGAAGCCAGGGGGGCGGGCCGGGGGTGGCGGCTGGGAGCCCGATCGCGGGGGGTGCCTGCGCCCCCGGCGATGGGGCTCCCAGAAGCCAGGGGGGCGGGCCGGGGGTGGCGGCTGGGAGCCCGATCGCGGGGGGTGCCTGCGCCCCCGGCGATGGGGCTCCCAGAAGCCAGGGGGGCGGGCCGGGGGTGGCGGCTGGGAGCCCGATCGCGGGGGGTGCCTGCGCCCCCGGCGATGGGGCTCCCAGAAGCCAGGGGGGCGGGCCGGGGGTGGCGGCTGGGAGCCCGATCGCGGGGGGTGCCTGCGCCCCCGGCGATGGGGCTCCCAGAAGCCAGGGGGGCGGGCCGGGGGTGGCGGCTGGGAGCCCGATCGCGGGGGGTGCCTGCGCCCCCGGCGATGGGGCTCCCAGAAGCCAGGGGGGCGGGCCGGGGGTGGCGGCTGGGAGCCCGATCGCGGGGGGTGCCTGCGCCCCCGGCGATGGGGCTCCCAGAAGCCAGGGGGGCGGGCCGGGGGGTGGCGGCTGGGAGCCCGATCGCGGGGGGTGCCTGCGCCCCCGGCGATGGGGCTCCCAGAAGCCAGGGGGGCGGGCCGGGGGTGGCGGCTGGGAGCCCGATCGCGGGGGGTGCCTGCGCCCCCGGCGATGGGGCTCCCAGAAGCCAGGGGGGCGGGCCGGGGGTGGCGGCTGGGAGCCCGATCGCGGGGGGTGCCTGCGCCCCCGGCGATGGGGCTCCCAGAAGCCAGGGGGGCGGGCCGGGGGTGGCGGCTGGGAGCCCGATCGCGGGGGGTGCCTGCGCCCCCGGCGATGGGGCTCCCAGAAGCCAGGGGGCGGGCCGGGGTGGCGGCTGGGAGCCCGATCGCGGGGGGGTGCCTGCGCCCCCGGCGATGGGGCTCCCAGAAGCCAGGGGGGCGGGCCGGGGGTGGCGGCTGGGAGCCCGATCGCGGGGGGTGCCTGCGCCCCCGGCGATGGGGCTCCCAGAAGCCAGGGGGGCGGGCCGGGGGTGGCGGCTGGGAGCCCGATCGCGGGGGGTTGCCTGCGCCCCCGGCGATGGGGCTCCCAGAAGCCAGGGGGGCGGGCCGGGGGGTGGCGGCTGGGAGCCCGATCGCGGGGGGTGCCTGCGCCCCCGGCGATGGGGCTCCCAGAAGCCAGGGGGGCGGGCCGGGGGTGGCGGCTGGGAGCCCGATCGCGGGGGGTGCCTGCGCCCCCGGCGATGGGGCTCCCAGAAGCCAGGGGGGCGGGCCGGGGGTGGCGGCTGGGAGCCCGATCGCGGGGGGTGCCTGCGCCCCCGGCGATGGGGCTCCCCAGAAGCCAGGGGGGCGGGCCGGGGGTGGCGGCTGGGAGCCCGATCGCGGGGGGTGCCTGCGCCCCCGGCGATGGGGCTCCCAGAAGCCAGGGGGGCGGGCCGGGGGGTGGCGGCTGGGAGCCCGATCGCGGGGGGTGCCTGCGCCCCCCGGCGATGGGGCTCCCAGAAGCCAGGGGGGCGGGCCGGGGGTGGCGGCTGGGAGCCCGATCGCGGGGGGTGCCTGCGCCCCCGGCGATGGGGCTCCCAGAAGCCAGGGGGGCGGGCCGGGGGGTGGCGGCTGGGAGCCCGATCGCGGGGGGTGCCTGCGCCCCCGGCGATGGGGCTCCCAGAAGCCAGGGGGGCGGGCCGGGGGTGGCGGCTGGGAGCCCGATCGCGGGGGGTGCCTGCGCCCCCGGCGATGGGGCTCCAGAAGCCAGGGGGGCGGGCCGGGGGTGGCGGCTGGGAGCCCGATCGCGGGGGGTGCCTGCGCCCCCGGCGATGGGGCTCCCAGAAGCCAGGGGGGCGGGCCGGGGTGGTGGCGGGCTTGGGAGCCCGATCGCGGGGGGTGCCTGCGCCCCCGGCGATGGGGCTCCCAGAAGCCAGGGGGGCGGGCCGGGGGTGGCGGCTGGGAGCCCGATCGCGGGGGGTGCCTGCGCCCCCGGCGATGGGGCTCCCAGAAGCCAGGGGGGCGGGCCGGGGGTGGCGGCTGGGAGCCCGATCGCGGGGGGTGCCTGCGCCCCCGGCGATGGGCTCCCAGAAGCCAGGGGGGCGGGCCGGGGGTGGCGGCTGGGAGCCCGATCGCGGGGGGGTGCCTGCGCCCCCGGCGATGGGGCTCCCAGAAGCCAGGGGGGCGGGCCGGGGGTGGCGGCTGGGAGCCCGATCGCGGGGGGTGCCTGCGCCCCCGGCGATGGGGCTCCCAGAAGCCAGGGGGGCGGGCCGGGGGTGGCGGCTGGGAGCCCGATCGCGGGGGGTGCCTGCGCCCCCGGCGATGGGGCTCCCAGAAGCCAGGGGGGCGGGCCGGGGGTGGCGGCTGGGAGCCCGATCGCGGGGGGTGCCTGCGCCCCCGGCGATGGGGCTCCCAGAAGCCAGGGGGGCGGGCCGGGGGTGGCGGCTGGGAGCCCGATCGCGGGGGGGTGCCTGCGCCCCCGGCGATGGGGCTCCCAGAAGCCAGGGGGGCGGGCCGGGGGTGGCGGCTGGGAGCCCGATCGCGGGGGGGTGCCTGCGCCCCCGGCGATGGGGCTCCCAGAAGCCAGGGGGGGCGGGCCGGGGGGTGGCGGCTGGGAGCCCGATCGCGGGGGGTGCCTGCGCCCCCGGCGATGGGGCTCCCAGAAGCCAGGGGGGCGGGCCGGGGGTGGCGGCTGGGAGCCCGATCGCGGGGGGTGCCTGCGCCCCCGGCGATGGGGCTCCCAGAAGCCAGGGGGGCGGGCCGGGGGTGGCGGCTGGGAGCCCGATCGCGGGGGGTGCCTGCGCCCCCGGCGATGGGGCTCCCAGAAGCCAGGGGGGCGGGCCGGGGGGTGGCGGCTGGGAGCCCGATCGCGGGGGGTGCCTGCGCCCCCGGCGATGGGGCTCCCAGAAGCCAGGGGGGCGGGCCGGGGGGTGGCGGCTGGGAGCCCGATCGCGGGGGGTGCCTGCGCCCCGGCGATGGGGCTCCCAGAAGCCAGGGGGGCGGGCCGGGGGTGGCGGCTGGGAGCCCGATCGCGGGGGGTGCCTGCGCCCCCGGCGATGGGGCTCCCAGAAGCCAGGGGGGCGGGCCGGGGGTGGCGGCTGGGAGCCCGATCGCGGGGGTGCCTGCGCCCCCGGCGATGGGGCTCCCAGAAGCCAGGGGGGCGGGCCGGGGGTGGCGGCTGGGAGCCCGATCGCGGGGGGTGCCTGCGCCCCCGGCGATGGGGCTCCCAGAAGCCAGGGGGGCCCCAGAAGCCAGGGGGGCGGGCCGGGGGTGGCGGCTGGGAGCCCGATCGCGGGGGGTGCCTGCGCCCCCGGCGATGGGGCTCCCAGAAGCCAGGGGGGCGGGCCGGGGGTGGCGGCTGGGAGCCCGATCGCGGGGGGTGCCTGCGCCCCCGGCGATGGGGCTCCCAGAAGCCAGGGGGGCGGGCCGGGGGTGGCGGCTGGGAGCCCGATCGCGGGGGGTGCCTGCGCCCCCGGCGATGGGGCTCCCAGAAGCCAGGGGGGCGGGCCGGGGGTGGCGGCTGGGAGCCCGATCGCGGGGGGTGCCTGCGCCCCCGGCGATGGGGCTCCCAGAAGCCAGGGGGGCGGGCCGGGGGTGGCGGCTGGGAGCCCGATCGCGGGGGGTGCCTGCGCCCCCGGCGATGGGGCTCCCAGAAGCCAGGGGGGCGGGCCGGGGGTGGCGGCTGGGAGCCCGATCGCGGGGGGTGCCTGCGCCCCCGGCGATGGGGCTCCCAGAAGCCAGGGGGGCGGGCCGGGGGTGGCGGCTGGGAGCCCGATCGCGGGGGGTGCCTGCGCCCCCGGCGATGGGGCTCCCAGAAGCCAGGGGGGCGGGCCGGGGGTGGCGGCTGGGAGCCCGATCGCGGGGGGTGCCTGCGCCCCCGGCGATGGGGCTCCCAGAAGCCAGGGGGGCGGGCCGGGGGTGGCGGCTGGGAGCCCGATCGCGGGGGGTGCCTGCGCCCCCGGCGATGGGGCTCCCAGAAGCCAGGGGGGCGGGCCGGGGGTGGCGGCTGGGAGCCCGATCGCGGGGGGTGCCTGCGCCCCCGGCGATGGGGCTCCCAGAAGCCAGGGGGGCGGGCCGGGGGTGGCGGCTGGGAGCCCGATCGCGGGGGGTGCCTGCGCCCCCGGCGATGGGGCTCCCAGAAGCCAGGGGGGCGGGCCGGGGGTGGCGGCTGGGAGCCCGATCGCGGGGGGTGCCTGCGCCCCCGGCGATGGGGCTCCCAGAAGCCAGGGGGGCGGGCCGGGGGTGGCGGCTGGGAGCCCGATCGCGGGGGGTGCCTGCGCCCCCGGCGATGGGGCTCCCAGAAGCCAGGGGGGCGGGCCGGGGGTGGCGGCTGGGAGCCCGATCGGGGGGCGTGCCTGCGCCCCCGGCGATGGGGCTCCCAGAAGCCAGGGGGGCGGGCCCGGGGGTGGCGGCTGGGAGCCCGATCGGGGGGCGTGCCTGACCCCCCGGCGATGGGGCTCCCAGAAGCCAGGGGGGCGGGTCGGGGGTGGCGGCTGGGAGCCCGATCGCGGGGAGTGCCTGACCCCCCCAAGATGGGGCTCCCAGAAGCCAGGGGGGCCGTCCGGGGGTGGCTCCTCGCAACCTGATCTGGATATTTGGAAGAGTATCACAAGGGGTTGTCCAGTGTCTGTGATACTGAGATTAATATCTGTCTCTCGGCCTTGGAATATTGAGAGGGATGAAACACGGTGAATGTCCACCCTGTGCCACATGGCGAGTAATATCGGCCTGTCCCCTCCATGGATATTAGGAACAATATCCCAGACTGGGTGTACGCCTCCTGCTGTACAGAGTGCAATATCATCCTCTCCCTCCCAGGATAGTAATTACAATATCACTGGGCGGGAGCACACAGCCTGCGAATTATTATCATCCTCTCCAACTCCGTATACTAGGAACTATATCTCAGAAAACTGTACCCTCAGTGCCATATTCGGACTGATAGCAAAGGCTTCTTCCGGGAATATTAGGAGCAATATTACCGCGTAGCTATCCATCCATTGCTGTAATTGGAGTCATGTGATACTCTACCCCCGTCCATATTAGGATCAGTGTCACGTGGTGAGTGTACACCTACTGCGATATTAAAACTAAAGTCCTGCTTTCCGACCCTGGATATTAAGAACAGCATCACAAGTAGGTTTACACTTCCTGTGGAATGAGGAATAATAATATGATTATTACTCATCAATGATCGATTTTAATAATTATCAATGATACTAAAAATTCATAAGATACCATTATTAATTATGGATAATGATTTTCAATACATGATTATGCCTGCTTTCAATTAATTATTAATATTAATGTCATCAAATAATATTATTAGTTCCTAATACTAATCATTATTGTATTCCCAGCATCACTGCGTATTGATTTAAATCATATTAATTGCTAATATCATAATATTATTATTAATAGTGATATTACTAATCATTATGATTACAAATCGTTAACCTTTGAAACCAGTATTCATTTTTACTCTCTTTATTGTGATCATTAATATCAATAATTATTATTAATATTCATATAATTATGAATATTAATGATTAATAGACTTGCTCCCGATGTAAACCCGGGAGAGGACGATGTTAATTTCTATATCACAGACGGTGTACACCCCCCGTGACAGAGTTTCCAACTTCTGCTTGGGAGAGGAGGATATGACAATCAGTGTCACTGGAAGTAGAAACAACGGTGGGATACTGTTCTGAATATTGAGGGAGGAAGAGGCTGATGTGACTCCTAATAGAGAGGGGGTTACTCCCTCTGAGGGTGTGCACACTGGGGGTGTACAATCGTCTGAGAAGGAGTTGAAAATTTTCCGATGGGGAGATGATATTACTCAGAATATGAGAAAGAGGCTTTGGGTCCACAAGGCTCCCAGAAGCCAGGGGGGCGGGCCGGGGGTGGCGGCTGGGAGCCCGATCGCGGGGGGTGCCTGCACCCCCGGCGATGGGGCTCCCAGAAGCCAGGGGGGCGGGCCGGGGGTGGCGGCTGGGAGCCCGATCGCGGGGGGTGCCTGCACCCCCGGCGATGGGGCTCCCAGAAGCCAGGGGGGCGGGCCGGGGGTGGCGGCTGGGAGCCCGATCGCGGGGGGTGCCTGCACCCCCGGCGATGGGGCTCCCAGAAGCCAGGGGGGCGGGCCGGGGGTGGCGGCTGGGAGCCCGATCGCGGGGGGTGCCTGCACCCCCGGCGATGGGGCTCCCAGAAGCCAGGGGGGCGGGCCGGGGGTGGCGGCTGGGAGCCCGATCGCGGGGGGTGCCTGCACCCCCGGCGATGGGGCTCCCAGAAGCCAGGGGGGCGGGCCGGGGGTGGCGGCTGGGAGCCCGATCGCGGGGGGTGCCTGCACCCCCGGCGATGGGGCTCCCAGAAGCCAGGGGGGCGGGCCGGGGGTGGCGGCTGGGAGCCCGATCGCGGGGGGTGCCTGCACCCCCGGCGATGGGGCTCCCAGAAGCCAGGGGGGCGGGCCGGGGGTGGCGGCTGGGAGCCCGATCGCGGGGGGTGCCTGCACCCCCGGCGATGGGGCTCCCAGAAGCCAGGGGGGCGGGCCGGGGGTGGCGGCTGGGAGCCCGATCGCGGGGGGTGCCTGCACCCCCGGCGATGGGGCTCCCAGAAGCCAGGGGGGCGGGCCGGGGGTGGCGGCTGGGAGCCCGATCGCGGGGGGTGCCTGCACCCCCGGCGATGGGGCTCCCAGAAGCCAGGGGGGCGGGCTGGGGGTGGCGGCTGGGAGCCCGATCGCGGGGGGTGCCTGCACCCCCGGCGATGGGGCTCCCTGAAGCCGGGGGGCGGGCCGGGGGTGGCGGCTGGGAGCCCGATCGCGGGGGGTGCCTGCACCCCCGGCGATGGGGCTCCCAGAAGCCAGGGGGGCGGGCCGGGGGTGGCGGCTGGGAGCCCGATCGCCGGGGGTGCCTGCACCCCCGGCGATGGGGCTCCCAGAAGCCAGGGGGGCGGGCTGGGGGTGGCGGCTGGGAGCCCGATCGCGGGGGGTGCCTGCACCCCCGGCGATGGGGCTCCCAGAAGCCAGGGGGGCGGGCCGGGTGTGGCGGCTGGGAGCCCGATCGGGGGGCGTGCCTGCACCCCCGGCGATGGGGCTCCCAGAAGCCAGGGGGGCGGGCCGGGGGTGGCGGCTGGGAGCCCGATCGGGGGGCGTGCCTGACCCCCCGGCGATGGGGCTCCCAGAAGCCAGGGCGGCGGGTCGGGGGTGGCGGCTGGGAGCCCGATCGCGGGGAGTGCCTGACCCCCCCAAGATGGGGCTCCCAGAAGCCAGGGGCGCCGTCCGGGGGTGGCTCCTCCCAACCTGATCTGGATATTTGGAAGAGTATCACAAGGGGTTGTCCAGTGTCTGTGATACTGAGATTAATATCTGTCTCTCGGCCTTGGAATATTGAGAGGGATGAAACACGGTGAATGTCCACCCTGTGCCACATGGCGAGTAATATCGGCCTGTCCCCTCCATGGATATTAGGAACAATATCCCAGACTGGGTGTACGCCTCCTGCTGTACAGAGTGCAATATCATCCTCTCCCTCCCAGGATAGTAATTACAATATCACTGGGCGGGAGCACACAGCCTGCGAATTATTATCATCCTCTCCAACTCCGTATACTAGGAACTATATCTCAGAAAACTGTACCCTCAGTGCCATATTCGGACTGATAGCAAAGGCTTCTTCCGGGAATATTAGGAGCAATATTACCGCGTAGCTATCCATCCATTGCTGTAATTGGAGTCATGTGATACTCTACCCCCGTTCATATTAGGATCAGTGTCACGTGGTGAGTGTACACCTACTGCGATATTAAAACTAAAGTCCTGCTTTCCGACCCTGGATATTAAGAACAGCATCACAAGTAGGTTTACACTTCCTGTGGAATGAGGAATAATAATATGATTATTAATCATCAATGATCGATTTTAATAATTAGCAATGATACTAAAAATTCATAAGATACCATTATTAATTATGGATAATGATTTTCAATACATGATTATGCCTGCTTTCAATTAATTATTAATATTAATGTCATCAAATAATATTATTAGTTCCTAATACTAATCATTATTGTATTCCCAGCATCACTGCGTATTGATTTAAATCATATTAATTGCTAATATCATAATATTATTATTAATAGTGATATTACTAATCATTATGATTACAAATCGTTAACCTTTGAAACCAGTATTCATTTTTACTCTCTTTATTGTGATCATTAATATCAATAATTATTATTAATATTCATATAATTATGAATATTAATGATTAATAGACTTGCTCCCGATGTAAACCCGGGAGAGGACGATGTTAATTTCTATATCACAGACGGTGTACACCCCCCGTGACAGAGTTTCCAACTTCTGCTTGGGAGAGGAGGATATGACAATCAGTGTCACTGGAAGTAGAAACAACGGTGGGATACTGTTCTGAATATTGAGGGAGGAAGAGGCTGATGTGACTCCTAATAGAGAGGGGGTTACTCCCTCTGAGGGTGTGCACACTGGGGGTGTACAATCGTCTGAGAAGGAGTTGAAAATTTTCCGATGGGGAGATGATATTACTCAGAATATGAGAAAGAGGCTTTGGGTCCACAAGGCTCCCAGAAGCCAGGGGGGCGGGCCGGGGGTGGCGGCTGGGAGCCCGATCGCGGGGGGTGCCTGCACCCCCGGCGATGGGGCTCCCAGAAGCCAGGGGGGCGGGCCGGGGGTGGCGGCTGGGAGCCCGATCGCGGGGGGTGCCTGCACCCCCGGCGATGGGGCTCCCAGAAGCCAGGGGGGCGGGCCGGGGGTGGCGGCTGGGAGCCCGATCGCGGGGGGTGCGTGCACCCCCGGCGATGGGGCTCCCAGAAGCCAGGGGGGCGGGCCGGGGGTGGCGGCTGGGAGCCCGATCGCGGGGGGTGCCTGCACCCCCGGCGATGGGGCTCCCAGAAGCCAGGGGGGCGGGCCGGGGGTGGCGGCTGGGAGCCCGATCGCGGGGGGTGCCTGCACCCCCGGCGATGGGGCTCCCAGAAGCCAGGGGGGCGGGCCGGGGGTGGCGGCTGGGAGCCCGATCGCGGGGGGTGCCTGCACCCCCGGCGATGGGGCTCCCAGAAGCCAGGGGGGCGGGCCGGGGGTGGCGGCTGGGAGCCCGATCGCCGGGGGTGCCTGCACCCCCGGCGATGGGGCTCCCAGAAGCCAGGGGGGCGGGCCGGGGGTGGCGGCTGGGAGCCCGATCGCGGGGGGTGCCTGCACCCCCGGCGATGGGGCTCCCAGAAGCCAGGGGGGCGGGCCGGGGGTGGCGGCTGGGAGCCCGATCGCGGGGGGTGCCTGCACCCCCGGCGATGGGGCTCCCAGAAGCCAGGGGGGCGGGCCGGGGGTGGCGGCTGGGAGCCCGATCGCGGGGCGTGCCTGCACCCCCGGCGATGGGGCTCCCAGAAGCCAGGGGGGCGGGCCGGGGGTGGCGGCTGGGAGCCCGATCGGGGGGCGTGCCTGACCCCCCGGCGATGGGGCTCCCAGAAGCCAGGGCGGCGGGTCGGTGGTGGCGGCTGGGAGCCAGATCGCGGGGAGTGCCTGACCCCCCCGCGATGGGGCTCCCAGAAGCCAGGGGGGCGGGCCGGGGGTGGCGGCTGGGAGCCCGATCGGGGGGCGTGCCTGACCCCCCCGCGATGGGGCTCCCAGAAGCCAGGGCGGCGGGTCGGGGGTGGCGGCTGGGAGCCCGATCGCGGGGAGTGCCTGACCCCCCCGCGATGGGGCTCCCAGAAGCCAGGGGGGCGGGCCGGGGGTGGCTCCTCGCAACCTGATCTGGATATTTGGAAGAGTATCACAAGGGGTTGTCCAGTGTCTGTGATACTGAGATTAATATCTGTCTCTCGCTTGGAATATTGAGAGGGATGAAACACGGTGAATGTCCACCCTGTGCCACATGGCGAGTAATATCGGCCTGTCCCCTCCATGGATATTAGGAACAATATCCCAGACTGGGTGTACGCCTCCTGCTGTACAGAGTGCAATATCATCCTCTCCCTCCCAGGATAGTAATTACAATATCACTGGGCGGGAGCACACAGCCTGCGAATTATTATCATCCTCTCCAACTCCGTATACTAGGAACTATATCTCAGAAAACTGTACCCTCAGTGCCATATTCGGACTGATAGCAAAGGCTTCTTCCGGGAATATTAGGAGCAATATTACCGCGTAGCTATCCATCCATTGCTGTAATTGGAGTCATGTGATACTCTACCCCCGTTCATATTAGGATCAGTGTCACGTGGTGAGTGTACACCTACTGCGATATTAAAACTAAAGTCCTGCTTTCCGACCCTGGATATTAAGAACAGCATCACAAGTAGGTTTACACTTCCTGTGGAATGAGGAATAATAATATGATTATTAATCATCAATGATCGATTTTAATAATTAGCAATGATACTAAAAATTCATAAGATACCATTATTAATTATGGATAATGATTTTCAATACATGATTATGCCTGCTTTCAATTAATTATTAATATTAATGTCATCAAATAATATTATTAGTTCCTAATACTAATCATTATTGTATTCCCAGCATCACTGCGTATTGATTTAAATCATATTAATTGCTAATATCATAATATTATTATTAATAGTGATATTACTAATCATTATGATTACAAATCGTTAACCTTTGAAACCAGTATTCATTTTTACTCTCTTTATTGTGATCATTAATATCAATAATTATTATTAATATTCATATAATTATGAATATTAATGATTAATAGACTTGCTCCCGATGTAAACCCGGGAGAGGACGATGTTAATTTCTATATCACAGACGGTGTACACCCCCCGTGACAGAGTTTCCAACTTCTGCTTGGGAGAGGAGGATATGACAATCAGTGTCACTGGAAGTAGAAACAACGGTGGGATACTGTTCTGAATATTGAGGGAGGAAGAGGCTGATGTGACTCCTAATAGAGAGGGGGTTACTCCCTCTGAGGGTGTGCACACTGGGGGTGTACAATCGTCTGAGAAGGAGTTGAAAATTTTCCGATGGGGAGATGATATTACTCAGAATATGAGAAAGAGGCTTTGGGTCCACAAGGCTCCCAGAAGCCAGGGGGGCGGGCCGGGGGTGGCGGCTGGGAGCCCGATCGCGGGGGGTGCCTGCACCCCCGGCGATGGGGCTCCCAGAAGCCAGGGGGGCGGGCCGGGGGTGGCGGCTGGGAGCCCGATCGCGGGGGGTGCCTGCACCCCCGGCGATGGGGCTCCCAGAAGCCAGGGGGGCGGGCCGGGGGTGGCGGCTGGGAGCCCGATCGCGGGGGGTGCCTGCACCCCCGGCGATGGGGCTCCCAGAAGCCAGGGGGGCGGGCCGGGGGTGGCGGCTGGGAGCCCGATCGCGGGGGGTGCCTGCACCCCCGGCGATGGGGCTCCCAGAAGCCAGGGGGGCGGGCCGGGGGTGGCGGCTGGGAGCCCGATCGCGGGGGGTGCCTGCACCCCCGGCGATGGGGCTCCCAGAAGCCAGGGGGGCGGGCCGGGGGTGGCGGCTGGGAGCCCGATCGCGGGGGGTGCCTGCACCCCCGGCGATGGGGCTCCCAGAAGCCAGGGGGGCGGGCCGGGGGTGGCGGCTGGGAGCCCGATCGCGGGGGGTGCCTGCACCCCCGGCGATGGGGCTCCCAGAAGCCAGGGGGGCGGGCCGGGGGTGGCGGCTGGGAGCCCGATCGCGGGGGGTGCCTGCACCCCCGGCGATGGGGCTCCCAGAAGCCAGGGGGGCGGGCCGGGGGTGGCGGCTGGGAGCCCGATCGCGGGGGGTGCCTGCACCCCCGGCGATGGGGCTCCCAGAAGCCAGGGGGGCGGGCCGGGGGTGGCGGCTGGGAGCCCGATCGCGGGGGGTGCCTGCACCCCCGGCGATGGGGCTCCC
Organism: Macaca nemestrina; assembly: GCF_043159975.1. Classification (NCBI taxonomy): domain Eukaryota; kingdom Metazoa; phylum Chordata; class Mammalia; order Primates; family Cercopithecidae; genus Macaca; species Macaca nemestrina. Next base: position 34,111 of record NW_027257720.1, read on the forward strand.
AGAAGCCAGGGGGGCGGGCCGGGGGTGGCGGCTGGGAGCCCGATCGCGGGGGGTGCCTGCACCCCCGGCGATGGGGCTCCCAGAAGCCAGGGGGGCGGGCCGGGGGTGGCGGCTGGGAGCCCGATCGCGGGGGGTGCCTGCACCCCCGGCGATGGGGCTCCCAGAAGCCAGGGGGGCGGGCCGGGGGTGGCGGCTGGGAGCCCGATCGCGGGGGGTGCCTGACCCCCCGGCGATGGGGCTCCCAGAAGCCAGGGCGGCGGGTCGGGGGTGGCGGCTGGGAGCCCGATCGCGGGGGGTGCCTGACCCCCCCGCGATGGGGCTCCCAGAAGCCAGGGGGGCCGTCCGGGGGTGGCTCCTCGCAACCTGATCTGGATATTTGGAAGAGTATCACAAGGGGTTGTCCAGTGTCTGTGATACTGAGATTAATATCTGTCTCTCGGCCTTGGAATATTGAGAGGGATGAAACACGGTGAATGTCCACCCTGTGCCACATGGCGAGTAATATCGGCCTGTCCCCTCCATGGATATTAGGAACAATATCCCAGACTGGGTGTACGCCTCCTGCTGTACAGAGTGCAATATCATCCTCTCCCTCCCAGGATAGTAATTACAATATCACTGGGCGGGAGCACACAGCCTGCGAATTATTATCATCCTCTCCAACTCCGTATACTAGGAACTATATCTCAGAAAACTGTACCCTCAGTGCCATATTCGGACTGATAGCAAAGGCTTCTTCCGGGAATATTAGGAGCAATATTACCGCGTAGCTATCCATCCATTGCTGTAATTGGAGTCATGTGATACTCTACCCCCGTTCATATTAGGATCAGTGTCACGTGGTGAGTGTACACCTACTGCGATATTAAAACTAAAGTCCTGCTTTCCGACCCTGGATATTAAGAACAGCATCACAAGTAGGTTTACACTTCCTGTGGAATGAGGAATAATAATATGATTATTAATCATCAATGATCGATTTTAATAATTAGCAATGATACTAAAAATTCATAAGATACCATTATTAATTATGGATAATGATTTTCAATACATGATTATGCCTGCTTTCAATTAATTATTAATATTAATGTCATCAAATAATATTATTAGTTCCTAATACTAATCATTATTGTATTCCCAGCATCACTGCGTATTGATTTAAATCATATTAATTGCTAATATCATAATATTATTATTAATAGTGATATTACTAATCATTATGATTACAAATCGTTAACCTTTGAAACCAGTATTCATTTTTACTCTCTTTATTGTGATCATTAATATCAATAATTATTATTAATATTCATATAATTATGAATATTAATGATTAATAGACTTGCTCCCGATGTAAACCCGGGAGAGGACGATGTTAATTTCTATATCACAGACGGTGTACACCCCCGTGACAGAGTTTCCAACTTCTGCTTGGGAGAGGAGGATATGACAATCAGTGTCACTGGAAGTAGAAACAACGGTGGGATACTGTTCTGAATATTGAGGGAGGAAGAGGCTGATGTGACTCCTAATAGAGAGGGGGTTACTCCCTCTGAGGGTGTGCACACTGGGGGTGTACAATCGTCTGAGAAGGAGTTGAAAATTTTCCGATGGGGAGATGATATTACTCAGAATATGAGAAAGAGGCTTTGGGTCCACAAGGCTCCCAGAAGCCAGGGGGGCGGGCCGGGGGTGGCGGCTGGGAGCCCGATCGCGGGGGGTGCCTGCACCCCCGGCGATGGGGCTCCCAGAAGCCAGGGGGGCGGGCCGGGGGTGGCGGCTGGGAGCCCGATCGCGGGGGGTGCCTGCACCCCCGGCGATGGGGCTCCCAGAAGCCAGGGGGGCGGGCCGGGGGTGGCGGCTGGGAGCCCGATCGCGGGGGGTGCCTGCACCCCCGGCGATGGGGCTCCCAGAAGCCAGGGGGGCGGGCCGGGGGTGGCGGCTGGGAGCCCGATCGCGGGGGGTGCCTGCACCCCCGGCGATGGGGCTCCCAGAAGCCAGGGGGGCGGGCCGGGGGTGGCGGCTGGGAGCCCGATCGCGGGGGGTGCCTGCACCCCCGGCGATGGGGCTCCCAGAAGCCAGGGGGGCGGGCCGGGGGTGGCGGCTGGGAGCCCGATCGCGGGGGGTGCCTGCACCCCCGGCGATGGGGCTCCCAGAAGCCAGGGGGGCGGGCCGGGGGTGGCGGCTGGGAGCCCGATCGCGGGGGGTGCCTGCACCCCCGGCGATGGGGCTCCCAGAAGCCAGGGGGGCGGGCCGGGGGTGGCGGCTGGGAGCCCGATCGCGGGGGGTGCCTGCACCCCCGGCGATGGGGCTCCCAGAAGCCAGGGGGGCGGGCCGGGGGTGGCGGCTGGGAGCCCGATCGCGGGGGGTGCCTGCACCCCCGGCGATGGGGCTCCCAGAAGCCAGGGGGGCGGGCCGGGGGTGGCGGCTGGGAGCCCGATCGCGGGGGGTGCCTGCACCCCCGGCGATGGGGCTCCCAGAAGCCAGGGGGGCGGGCCGGGGGTGGCGGCTGGGAGCCCGATCGCGGGGGGTGCCTGCACCCCCGGCGATGGGGCTCCAGAAGCCAGGGGGGCGGGCCGGGGGTGGCGGCTGGGAGCCCGATCGCGGGGGGTGCCTGCACCCCCGGCGATGGGGCTCCCAGAAGCCAGGGGGGCGGGCCGGGGGTGGCGGCTGGGAGCCCGATCGCGGGGGGTGCCTGCACCCCCGGCGATGGGGCTCCCAGAAGCCAGGGGGGCGGGCCGGGGGTGGCGGCTGGGAGCCCGATCGCGGGGGGTGCCTGCACCCCCGGCGATGGGGCTCCCAGAAGCCAGGGGGGCGGGCCGGGGGTGGCGGCTGGGAGCCCGATCGCGGGGGGTGCCTGCACCCCCGGCGATGGGGCTCCCAGAAGCCAGGGGGGCGGGCCGGGGGTGGCGGCTGGGAGCCCGATCGCGGGGGGTGCCTGCACCCCCGGCGATGGGGCTCCCAGAAGCCAGGGGGGCGGGCCGGGGGTGGCGGCTGGGAGCCCGATCGCGGGGGGTGCCTGCACCCCCGGCGATGGGGCTCCCAGAAGCCAGGGGGGCGGGCCGGGGGTGGCGGCTGGGAGCCCGATCGCGGGGGGTGCCTGCACCCCCGGCGATGGGGCTCCCAGAAGCCAGGGGGGCGGGCCGGGGGTGGCGGCTGGGAGCCCGATCGCGGGGGGTGCCTGCACCCCCGGCGATGGGGCTCCCAGAAGCCAGGGGGGCGGGCCGGGGGTGGCGGCTGGGAGCCCGATCGCGGGGGGTGCCTGCACCCCCGGCGATGGGGCTCCCAGAAGCCAGGGGGGCGGGCCGGGGGTGGCGGCTGGGAGCCCGATCGCGGGGGGTGCCTGCACCCCCGGCGATGGGGCTCCCAGAAGCCAGGGGGGCGGGCCGGGGGTGGCGGCTGGGAGCCCGATCGCGGGGGGTGCCTGCACCCCCGGCGATGGGGCTCCCAGAAGCCAGGGGGGCGGGCCGGGGGTGGCGGCTGGGAGCCCGATCGCGGGGGGTGCCTGCACCCCCGGCGATGGGGCTCCCAGAAGCCAGGGGGGCGGGCCGGGGGTGGCGGCTGGGAGCCCGATCGCGGGGGGTGCCTGCACCCCCGGCGATGGGGCTCCCAGAAGCCAGGGGGGCGGGCCGGGGGTGGCGGCTGGGAGCCCGATCGCGGGGGTGCCTGCACCCCCGGCGATGGGGCTCCCAGAAGCCAGGGGGGCGGGCCGGGGGTGGCGGCTGGGAGCCCGATCGCGGGGGGTGCCTGCACCCCCGGCGATGGGGCTCCAGAAGCCAGGGGGGCGGGCCGGGGGTGGCGGCTGGGAGCCCGATCGCGGGGGGTGCCTGCACCCCCGGCGATGGGGCTCCCAGAAGCCAGGGGGGCGGGCCGGGGGTGGCGGCTGGGAGCCCGATCGCGGGGGGTGCCTGCACCCCCGGCGATGGGGCTCCCAGAAGCCAGGGGGGCGGGCCGGGGGTGGCGGCTGGGAGCCCGATCGCGGGGGGTGCCTGCACCCCCGGCGATGGGGCTCCCAGAAGCCAGGGGGGCGGGCCGGGGGTGGCGGCTGGGAGCCCGATCGCGGGGGGTGCCTGCACCCCCGGCGATGGGGCTCCCAGAAGCCAGGGGGGCGGGCCGGGGGTGGCGGCTGGGAGCCCGATCGCGGGGGGTGCCTGCACCCCCGGCGATGGGGCTCCCAGAAGCCAGGGGGGCGGGCCGGGGGTGGCGGCTGGGAGCCCGATCGCGGGGGGTGCCTGCACCCCCGGCGATGGGGCTCCCAGAAGCCAGGGGGGCGGGCCGGGGGTGGCGGCTGGGAGCCCGATCGCGGGGGGTGCCTGCACCCCCGGCGATGGGCTCCCAGAAGCCAGGGGGGCGGGCCGGGGGTGGCGGCTGGGAGCCCGATCGCGGGGGGTGCCTGCACCCCCGGCGATGGGGCTCCCAGAAGCCAGGGGGGCGGGCCGGGGGTGGCGGCTGGGAGCCCGATCGCGGGGGGTGCCTGCACCCCCGGCGATGGGCCTCCCAGAAGCCAGGGGGGCGGGCCGGGGGTGGCGGCTGGGAGCCCGATCGCGGGGGGTGCCTGCACCCCCGGCGATGGGCCTCCCAGAAGCCAGGGGGGCGGGCCGGGGGTGGCGGCTGGGAGCCCGATCGCGGGGGGTGCCTGCACCCCCGGCGATGGGGCTCCCAGAAGCCAGGGGGGCGGGGGCGGGCCGGGGGTGGCGGCTGGGAGCCCGATCGCGGGGGGTGCCTGCACCCCCGGCGATGGGGCTCCCAGAAGCCAGGGGGGCGGGGGCGGGCCGGGGGTGGCGGCTGGGAGCCCGATCGCGGGGGGTGCCTGCACCCCCGGCGATGGGGCTCCCAGAAGCCAGGGGGGCGGGGGCGGGCCGGGGGTGGCGGCTGGGAGCCCGATCGCGGGGGGTGCCTGCACCCCCGGCGATGGGGCTCCCAGAAGCCAGGGGGGCGGGGGCGGGCCGGGGGTGGCGGCTGGGAGCCCGATCGCGGGGGGTGCCTGCACCCCCGGCGATGGGGCTCCCAGAAGCCAGGGGGGCGGGCCGGGGGTGGCGGCTGGGAGCCCGATCGCGGGGGGTGCCTGCACCCCGGCGATGGGGCTCCCAGAAGCCAGGGGGGCGGGCCGGGGGTGGCGGCTGGGAGCCCGATCGCGGGGGGTGCCTGCACCCCCGGCGATGGGGCTCCCAGAAGCCAGGGGGGCGGGCCGGGGGTGGCGGCTGGGAGCCCGATCGGGGGGCGTGCCTGCACCCCCGGCGATGGGGCTCCCAGAAGCCAGGGGGGCGGGCCGGGGGTGGCGGCTGGGAGCCCGATCGCGGGGGGTGCCTGCACCCCCGGCGATGGGGCTCCCAGAAGCCAGGGGGGCGGGCCGGGGGTGGCGGCTGGGAGCCCGATCGCGGGGGGTGCCTGCACCCCCGGCGATGGGGCTCCCAGAAGCCAGGGGGGCGGGCCGGGGGTGGCGGCTGGGAGCCCGATCGCGGGGGGTGCCTGCACCCCCGGCGATGGGGCTCCCAGAAGCCAGGGGGGCGGGCCGGGGGTGGCGGCTGGGAGCCCGATCGCGGGGGGTGCCTGCACCCCCGGCGATGGGGCTCCCAGAAGCCAGGGGGCGGGCCGGGGGTGGCGGCTGGGAGCCCGATCGCGGGGGGTGCCTGCACCCCCGGCGATGGGGCTCCCAGAAGCCAGGGGGGCGGGCCGGGGGTGGCGGCTGGGAGCCCGATCGCGGGGGGTGCCTGCACCCCCGGCGATGGGGCTCCCAGAAGCCAGGGGGGCGGGCCGGGGGTGGCGGCTGGGAGCCCGATCGCGGGGGGTGCCTGCACCCCCGGCGATGGGGCTCCCAGAAGCCAGGGGGGCGGGCCGGGGGTGGCGGCTGGGAGCCCGATCGCGGGGGGTGCCTGCACCCCCGGCGATGGGGCTCCCAGAAGCCAGGGGGGCGGGCCGGGGGTGGCGGCTGGGAGCCCGATCGCGGGGGGTGCCTGCACCCCCGGCGATGGGGCTCCCAGAAGCCAGGGGGGCGGGCCGGGGGTGGCGGCTGGGAGCCCGATCGCGGGGGGTGCCTGCACCCCCGGCGATGGGGCTCCCAGAAGCCAGGGGGGCGGGCCGGGGTGGCGGCTGGGAGCCCGATCGGGGGGCGTGCCTGCACCCCCGGCGATGGGGCTCCCAGAAGCCAGGGGGGCGGGCCGGGGGTGGCGGCTGGGAGCCCGATCGGGGGGCGTGCCTGACCCCCCGGCGATGGGGCTCCCAGAAGCCAGGGCGGCGGGTCGGGGGTGGCGGCTGGGAGCCCGATCGCGGGGAGTGCCTGACCCCCCCGCGATGGGGCTCCCAGAAGCCAGGGGGGCCGTCCGGGGGTGGCTCCTCGCAACCTGATCTGGATATTTGGAAGAGTATCACAAGGGGTTGTCCAGTGTCTGTGATACTGAGATTAATATCTGTCTCTCGGCCTTGGAATATTGAGAGGGATGAAACACGGTGAATGTCCACCCTGTGCCACATGGCGAGTAATATCGGCCTGTCCCCTCCATGGATATTAGGAACAATATCCCAGACTGGGTGTACGCCTCCTGCTGTACAGAGTGCAATATCATCCTCTCCCTCCCAGGATAGTAATTACAATATCACTGGGCGGGAGCACACAGCCTGCGAATTATTATCATCCTCTCCAACTCCGTATACTAGGAACTATATCTCAGAAAACTGTACCCTCAGTGCCATATTCGGACTGATAGCAAAGGCTTCTTCCGGGAATATTAGGAGCAATATTACCGCGTAGCTATCCATCCATTGCTGTAATTGGAGTCATGTGATACTCTACCCCCGTTCATATTAGGATCAGTGTCACGTGGTGAGTGTACACCTACTGCGATATTAAAACTAAAGTCCTGCTTTCCGACCCTGGATATTAAGAACAGCATCACAAGTAGGTTTACACTTCCTGTGGAATGAGGAATAATAATATGATTATTAATCATCAATGATCGATTTTAATAATTAGCAATGATACTAAAAATTCATAAGATACCATTATTAATTATGGATAATGATTTTCAATACATGATTATGCCTGCTTTCAATTAATTATTAATATTAATGTCATCAAATAATATTATTAGTTCCTAATACTAATCATTATTGTATTCCCAGCATCACTGCGTATTGATTTAAATCATATTAATTGCTAATATCATAATATTATTATTAATAGTGATATTACTAATCATTATGATTACAAATCGTTAACCTTTGAAACCAGTATTCATTTTTACTCTCTTTATTGTGATCATTAATATCAATAATTATTATTAATATTCATATAATTATGAATATTAATGATTAATAGACTTGCTCCCGATGTAAACCCGGGAGAGGACGATGTTAATTTCTATATCACAGACGGTGTACACCCCCCGTGACAGAGTTTCCAACTTCTGCTTGGGAGAGGAGGATATGACAATCAGTGTCACTGGAAGTAGAAACAACGGTGGGATACTGTTCTGAATATTGAGGGAGGAAGAGGCTGATGTGACTCCTAATAGAGAGGGGGTTACTCCCTCTGAGGGTGTGCACACTGGGGGTGTACAATCGTCTGAGAAGGAGTTGAAAATTTTCCGATGGGGAGATGATATTACTCAGAATATGAGAAAGAGGCTTTGGGTCCACAAGGCTCCCAGAAGCCAGGGGGGCGGGCCGGGGGTGGCGGCTGGGAGCCCGATCGCGGGGGGTGCCTGCACCCCCGGCGATGGGGCTCCCAGAAGCCAGGGGGGCGGGCCGGGGGTGGCGGCTGGGAGCCCGATCGCGGGGGGTGCCTGCACCCCCGGCGATGGGGCTCCCAGAAGCCAGGGGGGCGGGCCGGGGGTGGCGGCTGGGAGCCCGATCGCGGGGGGTGCCTGCACCCCGGCGATGGGGCTCCCAGAAGCCAGGGGGGCGGGCCGGGGGTGGCGGCTGGGAGCCCGATCGCGGGGGGTGCCTGCACCCCGGCGATGGGGCTCCCAGAAGCCAGGGGGGCGGGCCGGGGGTGGCGGCTGGGAGCCCGATCGCGGGGGGTGCCTGCACCCCCGGCGATGGGGCTCCCAGAAGCCAGGGGGGCGGGCCGGGGGTGGCGGCTGGGAGCCCGATCGCGGGGGGTGCCTGCACCCCCGGCGATGGGGCTCCCAGAAGCCAGGGGGCGGGCCGGGGGTGGCGGCTGGGAGCCCGATCGCGGGGGGTGCCTGCACCCCCGGCGATGGGGCTCCCAGAAGCCAGGGGGGCGGGCCGGGGGTGGCGGCTGGGAGCCCGATCGCGGGGGGTGCCTGCACCCCCGGCGATGGGGCTCCCAGAAGCCAGGGGGGCGGGCCGGGGGTGGCGGCTGGGAGCCCGATCGCGGGGGGTGCCTGCACCCCCGGCGATGGGGCTCCCAGAAGCCAGGGGGGCGGGCCGGGGGTGGCGGCTGGGAGCCCGATCGCGGGGGGTGCCTGCACCCCCGGCGATGGGGCTCCCAGAAGCCAGGGGGGCGGGCCGGGGGTGGCGGCTGGGAGCCCGATCGCGGGGGGTGCCTGCACCCCCGGCGATGGGGCTCCCAGAAGCCAGGGGGGCGGGCCGGGGGTGGCGGCTGGGAGCCCGATCGCGGGGGGTGCCTGCACCCCCGGCGATGGGGCTCCCAGAAGCCAGGGGGGCGGGCCGGGGGTGGCGGCTGGGAGCCCGATCGCGGGGGGTGCCTGCACCCCCGGCGATGGGGCTCCCAGAAGCCAGGGGGGCGGGCCGGGGGTGGCGGCTGGGAGCCCGATCGCGGGGGGTGCCTGCACCCCCGGCGATGGGGCTCCCAGAAGCCAGGGGGGCGGGCCGGGGGTGGCGGCTGGGAGCCCGATCGCGGGGGGTGCCTGCACCCCCGGCGATGGGGCTCCAGAAGCCAGGGGGGCGGGGCCGGGGGGTGGCGGCTGGGAGCCCGATCGCGGGGGGTGCCTGCACCCCCGGCGATGGGGCTCCCAGAAGCCAGGGGGGCGGGCCGGGGGTGGCGGCTGGGAGCCCGATCGCGGGGGGTGCCTGCACCCCCGGCGATGGGGCTCCCAGAAGCCAGGGGGGCGGGCCGGGGGTGGCGGCTGGGAGCCCGATCGCGGGGGGTGCCTGCACCCCGGCGATGGGGCTCGCAGAAGCCAGGGGGGCGGGCCGGGGGTGGCGGCTGGGAGCCCGATCGCGGGGGGTGCCTGCACCCCCGGCGATGGGGCTCGCAGAAGCCAGGGGGGCGGGCCGGGGGTGGCGGCTGGGAGCCCGATCGCGGGGGGTGCCTGCACCCCCGGCGATGGGGCTCCCAGAAGCCAGGGCGGCGGGCCGGGGGTGGCGGCTGGGAGCCCGATCGGGGGGCGTGCCTGCACCCCCGGCGATGGGGCTCCCAGAAGCCAGGGCGGCGGGTCGGGGGTGGCGGCTGGGAGCCCGATCGCGGGGAGTGCCTGACCCCCCGCGATGGGGCTCCCAGAAGCCAGGGGGGCCGTCCGGGGGTGGCTCCTCGCAACCTGATCTGGATATTTGGAAGAGTATCACAAGGGGTTGTCCAGTGTCTGTGATACTGAGATTAATATCTGTCTCTCGCCTTGGAATATTGAGAGGGATGAAACACGGTGAATGTCCACCCTGTGCCACATGGCGAGTAATATCGGCCTGTCCCCTCCATGGATATTAGGAACAATATCCCAGACTGGGTGTACGCCTCCTGCTGTACAGAGTGCAATATCATCCTCTCCCTCCCAGGATAGTAATTACAATATCACTGGGCGGGAGCACACAGCCTGCGAATTATTATCATCCTCTCCAACTCCGTATACTAGGAACTATATCTCAGAAAACTGTACCCTCAGTGCCATATTCGGACTGATAGCAAAGGCTTCTTCCGGGAATATTAGGAGCAATATTACCGCGTAGCTATCCATCCATTGCTGTAATTGGAGTCATGTGATACTCTACCCCCGTTCATATTAGGATCAGTGTCACGTGGTGAGTGTACACCTACTGCGATATTAAAACTAAAGTCCTGCTTTCCGACCCTGGATATTAAGAACAGCATCACAAGTAGGTTTACACTTCCTGTGGAATGAGGAATAATAATATGATTATTAATCATCAATGATCGATTTTAATAATTAGCAATGATACTAAAAATTCATAAGATACCATTATTAATTATGGATAATGATTTTCAATACATGATTATGCCTGCTTTCAATTAATTATTAATATTAATGTCATCAAATAATATTATTAGTTCCTAATACTAATCATTATTGTATTCCCAGCATCACTGCGTATTGATTTAAATCATATTAATTGCTAATATCATAATATTATTATTAATAGTGATATTACTAATCATTATGATTACAAATCGTTAACCTTTGAAACCAGTATTCATTTTTACTCTCTTTATTGTGATCATTAATATCAATAATTATTATTAATATTCATATAATTATGAATATTAATGATTAATAGACTTGCTCCGATGTAAACCCGGGAGAGGACGATGTTAATTTCTATATCACAGACGGTGTACACCCCCCGTGACAGAGTTTCCAACTTCTGCTTGGGAGAGGAGGATATGACAATCAGTGTCACTGGAAGTAGAAACAACGGTGGGATACTGTTCTGAATATTGAGGAGGAAGAGGCTGATGTGACTCCTAATAGAGAGGGGGTTACTCCCTCTGAGGGTGTGCACACTGGGGGTGTACAATCGTCTGAGAAGGAGTTGAAAATTTTCCGATGGGGAGATGATATTACTCAGAATATGAGAAAGAGGCTTTGGGTCCACAAGGCTCCCAGAAGCCAGGGGGGGCGGGCCGGGGGTGGCGGCTGGGAGCCCGATCGCGGGGGGTGCCTGCACCCCCGGCGATGGGGCTCCCAGAAGCCAGGGGGGCGGGCCGGGGGTGGCGGCTGGGAGCCCGATCGCGGGGGGTGCCTGCACCCCCGGCGATGGGGCTCCCAGAAGCCAGGGGGGCGGGCCGGGGGTGGCGGCTGGGAGCCCGATCGCGGGGGGTGCCTGCACCCCCGGCGATGGGGCTCCCAGAAGCCAGGGGGGCGGGCCGGGGGTGGCGGCTGGGAGCCCGATCGCGGGGGGTGCCTGCACCCCCGGCGATGGGGCTCCCAGAAGCCAGGGGGGCGGGCCGGGGGGTGGCGGCTGGGAGCCCGATCGCGGGGGTGCCTGCACCCCCGGCGATGGGGCTCCCAGAAGCCAGGGGGGCGGGCCGGGGGTGGCGGCTGGGAGCCCGATCGCGGGGGGTGCCTGCACCCCCGGCGATGGGGCTCCCAGAAGCCAGGGGGGCGGGCCGGGGGTGGCGGCTGGGAGCCCGATCGCGGGGGGTGCCTGCACCCCCGGCGATGGGGCTCCCAGAAGCCAGGGGGGCGGGCCGGGGGTGGCGGCTGGGAGCCCGATCGCGGGGGGTGCCTGCACCCCGGCGATGGGGCTCCCAGAAGCCAGGGGGGCGGGCCGGGGGTGGCGGCTGGGAGCCCGATCGCGGGGGGTGCCTGCACCCCCGGCGATGGGGCTCCCAGAAGCCAGGGGGGGCGGGCCGGGGGGTGGCGGCTGGGAGCCCGATCGCGGGGGGTGCCTGCACCCCCGGCGATGGGGCTCCCAGAAGCCAGGGGGGCGGGCCGGGGGTGGCGGCTGGGAGCCCGATCGCGGGGGGTGCCTGCACCCCCGGCGATGGGGCTCCCAGAAGCCAGGGGGGCGGGCCGGGGGTGGCGGCTGGGAGCCCGATCGCGGGGGGTGCCTGCACCCCCGGCGATGGGGCTCCCAGAAGCCAGGGGGGCGGGCCGGGGGTGGCGGCTGGGAGCCCGATCGCGGGGGGTGCCTGCACCCCCGGCGATGGGGCTCCCAGAAGCCAGGGGGGCGGGCCGGGGGTGGCGGCTGGGAGCCCGATCGCGGGGGGTGCCTGCACCCCCGGCGATGGGGCTCCCAGAAGCCAGGGGGGCGGGCCGGGA
>NW_027257721.1:0-44612 GCF_043159975.1 Macaca nemestrina
TAGAGGAAATTCTGATTCACTGCACCTAAGACATAGAAGCTAAGCAGCAACATGGTGAACACACCATTGCTTGGGGCTGAGAATTGAGAGAAATCTCTCCCATGAATCCTCATGAAGAAGACCATCTACATACAGCATTTTCCACTATCCTTAGAAAAACCAACCACATATATGAGACTTTTTACCGGTCAGTATTTGGGGGTTTGTATCATGCTAAAACCAATTCATTATACATAACTTAGGGGTCTGGGATGTGCTATAGTCTTGATGTGTAGCTCTCTGCTGGGCTAGTGAACTCAAGCATAGATTTTAGAGGCTGAAGAGCAGTAGTATGTATTCGATGGTTCATTAGTCACAAGAGACGATCTGCGGGGAAAGAAAAGTTTATAGGACCAAATTAATTTGGATAGGCAAATTCTCTTTAAAGATTCAAAGTACATATTTGCATACAAGTTGTGAAAAGTCCTGTGATAAAGAAATGTTCTTACTTTTCTAAACATATTTGTACACAGAACTGGTTTTTGTTGTTGTTTTGGCATTGTCTCTCAGTTTATTACTTGGGCCATTTCACTATGTTCAAGGAAGACATGAGTAGTTAATGAAATTAATTGGGTTAATCAAACAAAGTATATCAGAAATTATATCAGCTTTTAGATTGTTACAAAATCATGATTACAATTAGGTGAAATGGAATTAAATCTCACAAAAGATTTCAATAACATTTTACTTTAGGTCAAACAAAAACTGTTCCCTTCGGAATCTAAGATGTCCATTGTGATATTTAATAATGACTACTTAAAATACTACTGACATCAATTTAACATACTTATTTGTTTATACTTATTTTCAAGTATACTGAACATAACTGAAAAAGAAAGCCTTCAACTGGTAGAGGTTGACGTTTTTGGAACAGCATCTTTTCTTTTCTTTTCTTTTCTTTTCTTTTCTTTTCTTTTCTTTTCTCTTCTTTGCTTTCCTTTCCTTTCCTTTTCTTTTATTTTATTTTCTTTCTTTCTTTTTTAACTGACCTAGTTAATCATGTTTAATATCATGGAGCTATACCATGACTAAATTTATAAAAAATATATTTCTTAGATATGCATCAAAAAACTATTTCAGTGAGCCTTATATATTTAATCTCTGGGTACAGATGAAGATTCATAAGTTCTATTCTAGTTTCCTTTTTCAGTGTAAACAGACAGGAAATTAATGAAAGATATTTAAAGAAACACTGTTGCAAGTCTGCTGGTTTTATTATTAGATGTAAAAATTCTCACCAAAACTATTTTTTCTCCAAGCAAACAAACAAATAAATAAGCATCAATGAATAAATTGTACATGGGTCAGAAGTCCTCTCAAAAAAATTTTCCAAGCAGCACCTTTGCAGGGGTTAGTTGTTTTGCATTTTCAGTTCATTCTCTCCCATTTAGTTACACAAATATGCTATTTTGGGATCACTATTTATCTGAGGGCAGATTCTAGCCTATCTTCATTTTCAGAACCCACATAACAATTAAATCATCTTGCTGAGAAAATTATTAGGCAAAAAGGAGAAATTCTGCTTTGCCACATTAGATTTCACCAAATTAGGAGGAGTTTTGCACATTGGACCTTTTTAAAGAATTATAAACTACTGGTTAAAACTTCCAGTGAGCGCTATGCTTCCCTTTTAAAAGTTATACACAGTATAAAATAGTACAACTGGAAGGGGTTCTATCCCATAATTTTATAGATGCAGACATTGACAACAAGGGGTGGAAAGGGATTTTTCCTATACTACAGACAAGTTTGTGGCAAAAATGAGAATAAAACCTGAACATTCTTATTCCTAGACCAGTGATTTCATTCATAGAAATCTCTATAGAATAGATAAATCATTTTTTTCCTGCTGATCAAATGAGTTTATAAAAACATGAAAGCAGACTTGTAGGGATCTACTAAGCACTGACTGTGTTTGTAAATAACATAGTAGCAATACACTGAGCCAGAAGATACCAAGGTCTAAAGTAATTGTGGTGTTTGGAGGAAGCTCACCCACATTCAAGCTATGTATTGGACTGAGAAAATGTGCAACATGCATTACTATCACATAGCTAATCCTTACTCACCTTCTTCTCTAAAGTACAACTGCCATTTATAAGCTGGAGACATTGAAATACAGATCCAGCTTTCTGTCCTTTGGCCTAACATCATAAATCCAACTGCCTATGGGGCATTCACTCTCGGGCACCTTAAATGTAAGTGAAATCACTTTGCTACATTTAAGGTGCCTGAGAGTGAATGCCCCACAGACAGTTGGATTTATGTTATCTTAACCTTCAATCCTGTCCCCACCCTGAATTCCTGTCTTAGGAATGCCCTCAACATCCCTTCATCTTCCCAACCTGGAAATCTGGGCATTGCCTTGGACACTTTTCTCTCTTTATCAACCCTCACATCCAACACATCACCACATCGTAGAGCTGTTACTTCCTTGGTAGCTTTGGCAATCATGACCTTATCTCCATTTTCCCTACAGAGCTTTAGTTCAAGCCCCCACCATTTCTGGTGCATTGCTCAGGCCACAGAAAGTAGATTTACTTGGTTATCAGAACGCTTTCAAATTCTACGTAAAGTATTACAGTAAAGGTGGAAAGAGGATAATTCTTTTCCTCCCCATTTTAAATGTTCATGGTGGGCACCTCTATAACAAAAACAAGTTAATAAGAGAAAAACATAACAAGTTTATTTCATGCAACTTTCTTAGAGAAGGTAATTTCAGAGAGAATCCCACCAAGTGACTCCAGGAAAGAGGATCAGGGAGGCAGGGAAAGGGTCAAAAGAGACCTTGATTCTGAGGCTTATTTTTGAGACCTTTCCATTTTCAAAGCAATCAGCATGCCTCAGCACCTTATTTTGGGAAATCTTTTTCTGGGCCCCAATGGTCTTCACCATAGATCTTTGCTTAGGAACTGGCTGATGCTAAAGCATGTTGATGGGTTGAAGCTGCTAATTGAGTTTCCTCTTATTAACAATAACCACATATTCTCTTTCTTCTTTGTTTTGTTAAATATCATGGGAGATAAGGAAGAGTAATGTGGCAGGTGTAGAGTGGGCTTTGGGGACACTTAATTAAATAGGCTACAATAATTTTCATGAAACATGTGAAAAAACTAATCACTTAGGTGCAACATGTGTAGATAGATATAAATATAGATACACTGAGATGACACCATGTCTGTCTTCCTCTTTTTAAAGTGTTTATGTAGTTCTAAGAATGACATGAAGTTAGAAATGTACATAGATGTTAAGCAAATAAAGGTTCACAAAGGTTGATACAAATGAATTTGGGTTACAGCCAATGGAAGTTCTAGAATACAGAAGTATGTGCGTGAATGCATGCATGTGTATGATTATCTCGTTTTCTCCCATTCATGATCAAATACAGTTTTAAGCCATTGATGCAAAAACATCAAGACTGCAGCTCACAGCACTGACTTTTGAAAAAGGGCACATTTACTTTCCGGAAGTTACAATGGAGAATAAGTTGTTTACTCTCTTAATTCTCTTTACTGTAATTTTCCTCCCAAGAGGACTGATTTCATCTCTTTTCTAAATTCCTTTGCCAGAAAATTCACACTTTCCTTTCAATTGAAGGAAGTTAAAGAGTCTAATTAATGACACCTGCAAAAAGCCAGGCAACCAAATAGATTACCTGAATTTCGTAACCCTGCCTTGTAAGAAAGCATTTGGAATTACAAAAGGGCATTTATGCTTCAATCAATAGATGTGCTTTCTGTACCTTTCCAACCCAATGCACTCTGCCAAATTATTCATATGATTCTTATTTAAAAGTGGAATCCTGAAAAAAAAATCAATCAGTTGTCTCTATTTGGATACTTAGTTACCATACATAGCCCAGAATTCCTCCCTTTCTTTTCATTCCTGTCTCCATTTCTAGAGTACTATAAACAGTTAACATATCTGAGAAAGCCTATAAAACTGACATAAGCTTATGTATAAGAAAGCACATCAGCAGACAGGGGACTATGCAGAAGCAAAATAGATCCAAAAATTCATAGGACTTTCAGAGTTAGATAAGAGCACAAAATCCAACTTCCCCATCTCATAGATTATAAAAACTAATTTCGTCCCAGACAGATAATTCAGACTTACGTTACACAGCCAGCAAATGGATAAACTGATATTAGTACCCAAGATTATTATTCTTTCATCCAGAAATCACTGAGGACAGGAAGGGTGATAGGAGCTGCATCCAGGCGACCTGTTCTGATGTAGCATTACACTGTCTATTCCCAAGCCTATATAATCAAATTACCACTTCTAAGCTTAAGCATGTTGGATCTCATAAGAAACTATGCAGGTCTAGAAAAATGTAAAAGCATATCAGGTGACAATTATTTGAAGGGAATTGGGAAGGCTTTTATCCCAAACTTCTCCATTATTAGTCTATGTCATTATTTCCACTTCTCACTTAAGGAATTCCAACATCTGGGAGAATGAGCACATCAAGTAGGGTGCATATGGGCACATACCTATATCAGATAAACGGGGCAATCACTGCCTGTCTTGCGACCACTCTCTTTTCTCTCTATTCCTCTCTCCCTCCTTCCATCTTTCATTTCTTTTCTTTTCTTTTCTTCCACCTTTCCTTCCTAATGTGTTAGTTATCTACCATGTACCAGCTATTAATAATAGGCACTGCAAATAGAAGCATTAGAAACTCAAAGTTTTGTCCATGAGTAGCTCAAAGTCCAGTGGGAATGACAAATAAATAATGACATGCTTCGCTATTACAGTGTGAGAAGCGCTAATGTGCAGCTCCTCGCACAATCTTATGGGAACCCAGAGGAGGGAAAACCCAAAATTGGAGTTGGATTGGAAGGTGGAGAGAGGGTAGAAATGGTCAGGAAAGTCTTCAAAGATTTCAAGAGAAGGGGTCATGTTCATATTGTCTTATAGGAAAATGTGTGTGTGTGTGTGTGTGTGTGTGTTGTGTGAGAGAGAGAAATTGGAGTATTGATGAGGGACAGAGTGGCACAAAGGTATTGAAATAATATGATAGATTTAGAGAATTAGAAGTGATAGAGATGAGTGAATCATAGGTAGCTAAGGAGGTGGTAGAAGATGAGATTCAAAGGAAAGGATTTACACACCTCCCAAGAAGTTTAAAATGTATCTTCTAATTAATGGGGGGCCATTGGCAGGAATAAGAACCACATAATGATAACTATAATAATTATAAGCACGTTGAGTACTTACTATGTTGTAAGCACTGTTCTTATTATCTTACAAGTATTACATAATTTAATCCTCATAACATCTGTATGAGACAGATGTTAATAGTATTTCAATGTTACAGATAAAGAAACTGAGGTAGTTTATTACTGTGGCTTAGAAACTTACCCAAGGTCACCAGGTTTTATTAAGAGTTACAGCTAAGATTCATTCAATTCTAGGCAGTCTAGCCTAGGAAACTCTTATACTTAAATACCATATAACAATGGTGGTTCTACAGGGCAAACTATGGCCAGTAGGCCAAATCCAGCCCACTACCTGCTTTTATATGGCCCTTAAGTTGAGAATGGTATTGACCTTTTTAAGTGATTGAAAACAATAAAAAGAAAAAGAATATTTTGTGAAAGATGAAAATTATTTTGATTTCAAGTTTCAGTGTTCACAAATATAGTTTTATTGGAAGGTGGCCATATCTCTTCAGTTATGTATTGTCTATAGGAATCTTTCAGCTGCACATGGCATACAAAGACTAAAGTATTTCCCATATAACCCTTTATACAAAAACATTGCAGACCCCTGGTACAGTGGAGAGAATGCTGGAAGAAAATGTGCATGCAGACAGGTTTGAAGGTAGAAAAATAGGAGATACTCCTCATTCAAGAAGGCTTAGTTCAGAGCATAGGACATCATCTATAATTAGCGGGGCCACCATAGTTCGAGACCTTGGGAGGCAATTGAAGCAATCAGTTTCCATCACTTAGCCCACTTCCTAATATGTAATAAGACTTGAATAAATAGTGATGAATGAATCAGTGAATGAATTAATGGCTGTAGATTGCAGCCAGTCCTGAGTAAGAGATAAGGCTATTCTCTACTGACATATTTAAGATCCCAGCCTGGAAGATTACTACCTCCTATAACTCTAAGCTATAGAATGGCATCCCCGTATAAGTCTCCCCGCTTCATGGGGCTATGTAAAAGACACCAAATAATTTCAGAGCTAGAAAGAAAGAGAATTTTCGGGCTAAAAAAAAGAAAAGAAAGTTCAACCTTCTCAATGTACAGACTGCAATCTAAAAAATTTAGAGATGGACCCAATGACTTAGATGGTAGAGGATCTGAGACCCTTTCACCCTGTGCTTTTCCTGCTACACTGTCAGGAGGCCAGGTGAAGTTTACATGTCTATCTCTTACAACTTCTTGAAGGGCTGTGGTATGCATTAATCCTTTGAATAAAGGTTCTGGGGAGGACAGTAATCATTTCTGTAGCTTAATCCTTCAAACCACAATTCTACTCTTTCCTCCTACACACCGATACTACCTTGGAGGGATAGAAGGAGAAGCTCTTCCATTTAAGCATTCATTTTATAAGAATTGCTAAAGAGCGTTCTAAGAATTAGAGAATCAAGTAACAAACCCTGCCAGTTGCCTAGGACTTTCCTAGTTTTAAAACTGTAAGTCCCTACATCCCAGTAACTCCCTCAGTTCCAGGCGAATCAAGATGCTTGGCCACCCTACTCGAAATAGGAGAGTCTCTGAGCTTATAGACTTTACAGTCTAGCAGGAGGAACATGCTGAACATATAATTGCAAAAAACATATTTTTAAATTTAGCTACAGTTATTTGATTTTATTTATAATTGTATATTTTATTTTATATTTATAATATTTAATTTAGTTACGAATCCTACAAATAAATATAATCTCATAGGTGAGAGAATGCTTCTTCAAAGAATGTTTAGGCTGAGACCTTAAGCATAAGTAGATGCTAACCAAACAAGGAGGAATAGCAGGAGAAAACTACAGAGAGCATCAAAGGAGAGTGGGGATCCATGCATTTGAGAAACAGTCGGGAGCCAGAAGATGCCTGGTATTGAGGGTCACGTTAAGGATTTTTAATTTTATGCAAAGAGCAAAGGGAAGTCACTGAAAAATTCTAAAGAGGGCTGAGATGTAATCAGAATTGTTTTTAAATGTTACTCTGGCTACTGTGTGGAGCATGAATTGGAGGTTGGTGTAGACCAAGCTATTGCCATGATCAAGGTAGTTTGATCCAGACAGAAAAAGGCAGACGTAGAAAGATGAGACTTGAGAGATGTAGGGAGATTGAGCTCCTGGGACTTTATTGGTTGATGGAATACCAAGAGTGAATACAGGATGGGAGGCCATTTACTGAGATTACTGGATTACTGAACACTGGAGGGTTGAAACACAGCTCAATTTTGGCAGTAATCCATTTGAGATATCCAGTGAGAGAAGTCAAGCAGGCAGTTAAGTGTGTGTCCTTAGAATGCAGATGAAAGCATGGAGGTGGAGCTATAAATTTGGGGGTTGTCAAATTTCAGTACCTCTTCAGATACCATCAAAAGAGGTATATGAAGCCATGATAATGGACAACAGTACTTGGAAAGACTATGAAGAATGATACAAGAAGAGGGCTTGAATTGAGGTTTGTTTCTGATCCGCCACCCACTACCCCCAGGTAGTGGGAAGAGGTGAAGGTAACTGCAAGAGGGTAATTGAATAGATATACTGTGGGATCTGAGCCAGCTAAGTAAGAGATGAAAGACCAAAGAGGATTCATGAATAAAGACAAAGAAAGGAAGTGGGGAAGAGGGAACGATAAAGGCATTAGTGAACCTGGTGATGTGAAAGAACAATTGCAGTAATAAACAGTGGAATGAGTGAGCTAGCTAGGAGGTTAGAAGAAGTGTGAATTTTAATTAGTGGTTTTGGAGGCTGTACCATTTCACCTTGATGACATTGGTGTGGCCTTGGTAGGAGACAGCTGTGGCAAAAGTGAAATAGGTAAATATCCACATAAGACTTAAAATCTCCAAGGACAATGGCTAACATCGGTGTGGAGAAGAATTATTTCTCAGGCAAGGGGAGTCTTCCATAAAGGAAGGGGTTGGGACTGGGAAGTCAGTGGATGACTGCAATGAGGAGGGGAAAGGGTGGTTTGGCTCAGCTGGAGTCTCAAAGCAGATGTGGTATTTTTCTTTGTAAAACAGCAGGGGTGGGGGAGTGGAGAATCTGCAGCAATGAAGAGCAATGACCTAAGAGTGGTGGGGGAGCAAAGAAGACACTGACCCACTTCTTATCCATGAGTTTCAGGGAAGGTAAAAGAAGAAATGCTTCCACTTGACAGTGTTGTGGGAAGTGCAGATTCCTCTGAGAAGCCAGGTTTCAGGTAAGGCAGGGAGGCTAAGTAAGTTGAATATGTCAGGTAAGCAAGAAGTAGGGGTTTTGGGCCAAGCAATCTGGAGATGACAGGTTGTTTCAACAAGGGACCTTTTCCTTGAATAGTGACTGGGGAAACCAGGAATGGGTGAAAGGTTGATTGATTCCCTCTTGGGGAAGGAGAAGTGTTTGGGCTTGGTAGCAATGTGGTGTGGGGCCAGGTGTCGCTTTCTAGAAGTCTTCTCTTCTAAGTAGTTGTAATGAGCATGACAGGTGTGGCTGGGGAAGCACTAACAGGGCTCCTGAATGGGGCAAGCAGGCTAGTCAAAATCCCAGGACCCAGGAGAGGGCATCTCTGGAGCCACACTTCCAGGTGGTGTTTGGCTTCCAGCATCCCTTTGGCCTTCTCATGATGAGTGGTGAGCAGACTTCTAAATGAAAGGGCCTGTGAAACTTGAACTATCCTACTGTTCTCTTATATTTGTGCCTTTGTAGTTATTGGTCTAAATGATAAAACAATAAGTAAATGACCCATTTATTTCAGAATCCTCTACTTCCAAAGAGTAGAAGGAAAAATTCCTTTGAAGCTTATGTTGTCTTCTCTGATTTTCATGGAGCTAATCTGGGCCCTTCAACATCTCTAGTTTTCAGTTAGTCCTCAAATTAACTCTTCGTGGTAGTGCTCTTAATTAAGCCTACTTTGATCTGTGTTTATCGATCTTTAGCCTAACATTCAAGAGCTGCTTTGTTTTCATGGTCATGGCTCTACAAATTCTGCTTTGCCAGATGATAACTATCATTGCGTATTTATCTAGCTTTGTGTTAGCCATCCGTTTTCTTCAATATCACCCTTGATATTGAGAAATGCTTGTTTCCCTCTCTGAGTTTCTCAGATCAGAGATGATAAAAGCTGGCCCAGTGATTTATCTGCCACTCGATTGTGTCTGTGTAACCTCTAACAACCCCACCGTTATGTGAAAGTTCACTGTTACAGGGCTTCCCAATACAGGACCTGAGGAAAAAAACAAACGAACGCTAACTTGCCAAGAGTCAAAGATTGTTTTTGATATTTCCACAAGCGATTTCCTTCCCCTTGTAAAATGGCCAGTTCATAGATTGCTCGTGTTAAATGATAGTTATGGGATCTAAAAACCTTGAGAGTATGTCTGATTTTAGCCATGAACATAAAAGTCAGAATTAAGAAAGAAAAGTCTATGAATTTGAACGTTCCTATGCTCTGGAGCCACAGTCTGCATATTGTGTTTACCCCTGAGGGTGAAATGGCTCAGTGTGATCAGCCAGCTCCACAAGGATGTCAAAGCCCAGATCCCTCTGGGTTTTAATTTATGTAACATTCTCTCCTTGGCCTCATCACAGATAGGATAGAGGACTGCAGCCCTTATCTGGAAACCACAACGAGTGATTTTTGCCCCAGTTGCTTCTTCCATTTACTTTAAGGTCTTCAAAGAAACTAGACAGGCTTCTATGTGGCATTACCTCTGGCTAGGCTAAGCTGCCTCATTCCTTGCTTCTGGTACAATCCAATGAAAGGGAAGACTGGGGCAGAGTTTTCTAGGTGAATAATGAAACTCTTATTCCTTGTTCTGGATTGAGTCTGGATTTGTTTGATTATAAGTTTTATTGGTTTGCTTAATGTTTTAAAAATATATATTTGTTTGTATAGTCATTAAACCTCAGGCCCCATGTTCTACTTAATGTTTTTTAAAGTAAACAACAAATGCAACCAGTCCTGTGTATGCTCTTTGAAAGATCAAGCCTGGACCACAGACCAAGACTCATGAAACTCACTGTGATCCTTGCTCCATTCTGCCAAAACATCCCGCTCCTCTAAAACAGTCCTGCATGCTTCTTTTAGAGAAGCTGACACTGCAAACAAATATTTAGAACTAGCTTCCCAGAACTGTCTACAGAGCGACTTGATAAGTCACTCAAGAAAATGTGGCTCGTTTGTTACCTGAGTATCAATACCTCAATTTTATTAAAAACAATACAATACAATACAATACAATACAATACAATACAATACAATACAATACAATACAATCTTCCTGCTATTATCGAGTTTGGTTCCCCACCATACTTATAATTATTTCTTGATGAATTTTGAGAGTTTCTCACATATCAAGTCTTTCCTCAAGGTAATGATTTGTCACTGTAGAAGATATTGGTGTATTGAAGAAAAAAATAATTGTGGGTCAGAAGCTGAAAGTTTGTGTTCTTACATCTTGGATGTTGACTTTGTGAACACAGTCACTGACTTCTTCCAGTCTCCATTGTTCGGTGGTCAAACATGGTTAGAAGTCATTCTTTCAAGTATATATTGAGCAGGATCCAGTTAGCAGTGAGCCCCCGGAATATGAATTGTGATAACCCCCTGATTAGTATAAGGACTGGATTAGACAATGTGGCAATGTTTGTGCACTGGATCCATGAATGTAGGGTGTTATATAATTAACACACTTCTGACCCCGAAAAAAAAATAAAAAGAAAGTTCTGAAAATGTTTTGATCGTTGGCGGAGTCACCAGAGTAAATATTTGTCTTACCAAGGTGCCTGGGACTCACTGAGTATTTATCAAATGAATAAATTTACTGAGCACTGGGACTGAAGAAGAAAATCAATAGCTATACTTGGGATCTGTTGGAATATGTGAATAAATGATTAAGTAACGATACTCATTAAAATATGTATTACTGTATGTTAGGTGAGGTATCTGACATTATTTAACACCTGAACTTCATACTTTAAGAAAGCTTATACTTGAGCATTATACTGAGCATTGAGTGAGGCAGGTTGAATGATACAGAAGAAATGTCTTAGTCCTATTTTTTGTTGCTATAGCCAAATACCACAGACTGGGTAATTATAAAGAAAAGACATGAATGTGGCTCACAGTTCTGAAGGATGGAAAGTCCAAGAGCATGGCACCAGCATCTGGCAAGGGTCATCCCATGTGGAAGGGCAGAAGTGAGCATGCAAGACACAGAGAGCAAGAGGGGTGGACTTCCTTGCATAACAACCCACTCTTGCAATACCTAGCCAACTCCAGTACCAACTTGATCTATTCATGAGTCCTCTGCCCCCACAGACCCAATTACTTCCCAACACTGCTGGATTGGGGGTTAAGTTTTCAACACATGTATTTAGAGGACATATTCAAATGATAGACGGGATCTAAACTCAAAATAATGAAAGTCAGTGGGGCTGCAGCTAATACCACTATGGTTGTTAACAAAGCCCTTTATATTTCCCTGTGATTGCCCTGGTCTAGGGAAATAAGGGTAACATCTTGGGGTTGCATGGTTATGTTTGTAGGTGTTGATGGTTGTTGTTTAAATCAGTAGACATGTCTTGGCTGGCATTAAAGCCGGGTTATGGCCCTAGGGGGCATACCAGGAGGTAAAATGGAAAAGACAGCTGGAATTGGGCTGTGTATGGGTTGGGAATGAGAAAGTCAGCTCAGGATTTCAACTTGTCTATTGCTGATCCACAGGGAAGGTAAACTGTATAATGGAAACTTAATATATTAAAACATGTAGTTTTTTTGGAATGTTTCTCTTTTAGAATTGCTTTCATGATTTCATGTACAGCCTATTTAAAAGTACTTGGAATTTTTTTTAAACATGTTTATTCATTAACATCGCACTTTTTTTCCCCAAAAGAACAATTTAAAGTAGATTACTGTTCCACTTCTGAATTCTTAGGTCGATTTTTAAAAATTTTTAAATCTTGCTAGTTAATTTGTACTTTAAAACATTTAATGACCCCATCTTTATTTACATATAGTTTTCTAGTAAAAGTTTAACTTTTAAGGATGCCCTTGAATGATAATATTGCCATTAAGGCCCCATAAAGTGCTTTTAATCTTTATCTTTAAAGTACTTTCCTGAAAAGTACATTTCCTGGCACATAATATATCCTACTGGATTTCGAGTCCCTTGCCTGGCAAAACATTGGTAGGGAAAACTGCATGAACTCAAGACGTTGAGTACTTTCAATTCTCTTTATGGTGAACTCAAAACTCAAGGCAATCATCTAATGTTCTCTCCCATATTTAAATTGATTTTCTCATTGGGCCAACTTGACAGGTCTTCATGTCTTAGGGCTCAATGCTGATGTGAATTACTAAAGATAAAACTAGTAGACTGATCAAGTGGAAAAGTAGATTATAGGCTGCAGAGACTTGTCAGTTCAGAACCCAGAGGGAGGGGAAGCTTGAGCCAGAAGGCAAAAAGACCTGGGTGGTTCCTGAAACAGAAAACAGCATCCGGCACTCTTGCTTTCTAGACACATGACAGCAGATAGAAAACAACAGTTTTTATTTCTTTTTAAAGAAGTATTTTTACTACCTAAGGGCTTATCAAAACAGTCCCCAAATAAAGCAGATAGAAATATAATAACTAGGTCTTTCTAACAGCTACATTCGCAAATCCAAATTGGCTCCCTAGTTGTGAAATATGCATGTTTTTTAAATTACATGGGAAAGTAATTGGCCCAGAATATGTCTTTAAGGTATTAATTTATTATTTCTTTTATGTAATGCCTTTATTTGGTTTGGGAGATTTTAATATTATTCATCCAAAGAGCATTTAAAAATGGTTCTAAAGCAAACATAACAGGATAGGAGTGTCATCTGTTCTGTGGTCCAGCACAGAAATCAGCCTTGAGCAGCTTGCCAGCCATTTCATCGAGAGTGGGGAGCAGTAAACTGAAACTCACTGCATTCTGAGCTCGGCCATCATCCTACCGGTATCTCTAGTTTTAAAATATAATCACTGGCTTTGTAAAATATGAATCAGTGATCTGAATGGCTGGATATCTAATTTAGTAAAACTACTTTGGATTTTTTTAATTTTAAAAATGCAAAACTGCCTGAGAATGTTAAGTCCCAGCAAGAGGAGGCCAGTGCTATTTTGGGCTGTCTCTGAAGAATATCACAGAGAAAGGAGGAAGGAAAATGGAGGTAGACACATCTGGGATACTATTTTCAGGCTCCTGGATTCCAGAAAAACTCTGAAAAGCTGGAAAGATACCAGAAGTGTGAAAGGAAATGATTTATGAGTGAAATCATGGCAGAGCTATAAGAACGACTGTTTAGGGTATATCTAAGAACTAAAAAACCAAGGAGAGCAAGAAAAGGCAGGAAAGAAATCCTGACCTGAATCAGTCCACTGGGGGGATTACACATCTTATAAGAACCAGAGCTGTAATTAGACCTTGAGGCCTGTGGATCAGATATTCTGGAGACAAAACAGCAGTCCTCTGTCCTAGCTGCACACCAGCTTCCCCTGAGAAGCTTTTAAAAAAATACCTATGCCTGGATCTCATTCCCAAAGTGCTTGTATAAGAATGAATGCAAATACCTGTATAGATTACAAGAATACTTATAAATTACACAAGAACATTTTTGTAAACGAATATTCAGGTCAAAGATTCTTTTGAATGGCAGCATGATATAATGGAAATCTTAGTTAAATGGTTAAGTATGGAAACTTTTAAATTTTAATTTGAGAAACTGTAATTAATAGTAATGAAACAATTTATGGTGGATGTTTTAACAATTATTTAAACAAAACTATGGTAGCCTTTGTACTCTGTAGATCAGTTCTCATACTTTAATGTACATAAGAATAATCTCATGAAACTTATTAAAATGCAGATTCTGATCTGGTAGGTTTGGTTGGAGTTTGGGATTCTACTTTCTTTAAAAATGTTTTTCTCTTAAATTTTTAAAAAGTTTTGACACACAATTGTACATATGTATGGGGTACAATGTGATATTTCCACACATGTGTATATTCTGCAATGGCCAAATTGGGATAATTAATATATCCACCGACTCAAAACATGTATCATTTCTTTGTAGTAAGACCTTTCAAAATCCTTTCTTCTGGCTATTTTGAAATATTCAATACATTATTGTTACTATAGTAACCCTATTGTGCAATAGGACACCAGAATGTGGATAAACCTGGAAGATATAATGTTAAGTGAAATAAGCCAGACACAGAAAGACAATACGATATGTTCTCATTCATCTGTGGAATCAAAAAAAAATTGATTTCATAGAACAGCGGTTGCCAGAGATTGGGGAGGGTGAGGGAGAGGGAAATAGGGAGAGACTGGTCAGCATGTACAAAGGTACAATTAGACAGGAAATTCTGCTTTCTTAAGAAACTCTCAGTTGAGACCAAAACTGCTGGTACAGGCACACACACAGAACAGTGAAGCTGCAGAATTTTAAAAGACCTTTTCCCCATATTCTCAGACCTGGAAAACTTCCAGAAAATGAGTTCTACAATTTGGTACATTCACTTCCAATCCAGGAAGGAGGGTTGAGAAAAGGAAGATTTTTTTTAATGCATCATGAATGACTCAGCATTTACCTTAAAAATATAGAGATCATGAGGAAGGCACCTCTTAATCAAAGAAATTTCATTCCTACTATTACCAAAAACAGTCAATTCTTGCACTCCAAAATTAGGTCTTGAGTTGAAGTAAAATGTTAAATGCTATAAATAAACTATGAGCACACACAAAAAACCAGCAATTTCTTTCATGCTAGAAAAATAACTTGGGGCTGATGGGTCTGGCTGGTTTTTGCTGCACATATAGTACCTCGTCTGCAATCATTGCTAACAACAGGGGGCACGTATGTGGCAAAGAAGGTAAAGATTCCGTTGAGAGGCCAGTATTCCTGACAGAGGCCAGGAAGCAAAGGTACTTGGAGTTAATATCTTTTAAAACGTTTTTGATTTTATACTATCCTCAAGGATGTTGTGCATATTCTTTGGGAAATTTGTTGTTGACTTTTTAATTTTCTTGACACAAAGTGAATTAAGCAGACAGACTCTCACCTTCCCAGTAAGAGTTAGACTCTAAGCAAGTCACTTTAAAATTTATAATTCTTTGCCAACTTTAAGTTTAGTTATAGTTTTATTTTTTCAAGTTTGAATTTTTCAAGCCTTTAAAATATCTGTGAAATATCTGGTTGTTATGCTCTCAAATGCTCATCAATTTTTGGCCCAGGGAACAGACTGAATTAAAACTCAAAATATTTCAAATCCATGGCTAATGTGCTCAGAAATAACATTAAGATGTTCTTAGAATCCAAAGGAAATAGAATAAGAGAATGAACAATGCAGAAGCAAAGAACGTTTGATAAACTGGTAGAAATTAAAGGGGGAGTAATGTTTTCTTCCTACTGGCTTTTTTTTTCCCTAATTGTATTCCCAAGCAATCTGTTAAATCAAGTTTAGCCTAAAGTTGCCTGCTTACATATTTTAAGTTCAGCTTAAAGGTTTCTCTGTACATCGTGAACTATAACAAGTAGAGGTATAAACAGACTGTAGCCTACTCTTGTGCCAATCGCCAAGTTTTGGCCAATCAAATGTGGCCAACTGTTCAAACCATGTTTAAATAAGGCAAACACCCAGCTGTAACCAATCTAGCTGTTTCTGTACCTCACTTCCGTTTTCTGTATGTCCCTTTTCTTTTTCTATCCATAAAGCTTTCACCACGTTGCTGCACTGGAATCTCTGAGCCTACTCTGATTGGGGAGGCTGCCCCCATCTGCGAATCATTCTTTGCTCAATTAAACTCTGTTAAATTTAATTCAGCTGAAGTTTTTCCTTTGACCCATCATAGCCTTTCATATTTCAAAGAGAGTTATTCAAAGGATATTAGAGACTGTCTTATACTTGAAGGTTGTGCTCTTTCCAAATTTTCCTTATTAACCAGGTTTAAAAATGTCTTACTTTTTCCACATTTCTGTCTCAATTACTTTAGTCTACAAATATCTTCCAAGAAGGTCTATATGTGTGCTAGCCAATATGGCAGCCACCAGACACACGTGACTACTGAGCACTTGAAATTTGGTTTGTCAAAATCGAGGTGTGCTGTAAGTATAAAATACATACCTAATGTCTAAGACTTAGTATTAAAAAATGTAAAATACCACGTTAATAATTATTATATTGCTTTTATGTTGAAACAATGTTTTAGATGTATTGAGTTTAATAATATTAAAATTTCACTCACTTTTTAAAAAAATAGCTGCTTTTAAAATCTCTTGGTTTACATTCAATTTCTATTGAACAGTGCTATTTTATAGTGAATATTTAGATCATTCATTTTGTTTTGAAATAATATTCTATTTACTAAACATCCGTTACATCCTTAAGCTTATTAGTACTTTACCTGTATTAGCTTACTTAATTTAATTGGCTCCACTTTTCAAATATTGAGCTTACAGAGGGCAGGTAACTTGCTCAGGTCACACCTCTAGTAAGTGTGAAGGATGGGTTCAAACCTACATCTGTCTGAATCTAAGGCCCATGCTGTCAGCCAGGGGGTTACTAAGGTGAGGCCAGTGAGGCATTCTCTTTGGGCACAAAATTTAAGGGGCCCTAAACAACTCAGCAATTAATATGTATAATATTTTGATAGAATATTTTCTAAAAATCAAATTAGCACAAAAAATTTCAGGATGAATAAAATACACATTTTAAAATAAAGCCAGAATTTGATCCTGCCCTTGCATGATGCGGCCTTGCTTGCCTCCCTTTAATCTTGGCCCTGGCCATAATTCCCCCTTGCAGCCCATTTTGTATGATTTTCCTTTCCTTTTTTTTTTTTTTTTTTTTTGAGACGGAGTCTCACTCTGTTGCCCAGGCTGGAGTGCAGTGGCCGGATCTCAGCTCACTGCAAGCTCCGCCTCCTGGGTTTACGCCATTCTCCTGCCTCAGCCTCCTGAGTAGCTGGGACTACAGGCGCCCGCCACCTCGCCCAGCTAGTTAATTTTCCTTTCAAATATACCGTCAGCTCTTGGAGATTGGGGTCTAGGCCTCACATTTCATGGCTGCTTCCAGTGGTGCCCAGACCTAGGGAAGTACTGAACACATGGAAGGTGCTGACAAATACACATGCAGTAAAAAGACTAAAAGGAAACATGCTAAAATGTGTAGAGAGGTTTTCTCTGTGTGGTAGGACCAGAGTGATTTTCACTTCACTTCACTTCACTTCACTTCATAATATATATGAAGTGAATTAAAAACAAATGTGCAATTAAAAACAAACAAAGTTTTACCGAATAAGTTCTGAATGCCATTCAAAACCATAGAGTAAGTAAGCACAACTCCCTAAGAAAGGTAATTAAAATAACAGTCTTACACAGGAAATTAAAAGTTCTTCATAGCCAAACTCAACACATCAAGTATACTGTTGGGAAATCCAAACCTACCCATCTAATTCTCATTGTTCATTATGTGACTCACAGGGTGGACCTTTTAAAACAGGCCCTTTCCGAATACCTATTGTACGGTATGGGCCTGTAATAAAGGCTAAAGGAAACTGATTATTCCTCTTTATAAGAAGTTCTCAATCAGGAGGGCCAAACAGAATCTTCTGTGGAACTTTGAAATTCTCCCTCTCCTCCCCAAATACGCACAATCTTCTATATTTTTCTATCCCCCTTTCCAGCTAAGTTGCTTGCAAAAATAATCCCTGACTCCACTGCCCTTCCCTCCTTTCCTTGTTCAATTCCCTCCCGTCCGACACCCACCCTTCTCTCTACACCGAAACTTCTTTTGTCATGGTTCACATTGACCTTATTGTGCTTCAACCTAACAGTTTACAGCCTGCATCTTTCCTAACTCCTAAGCTGCTTTGCACAGTTGACCATGGCTTCCTTTAAATACTCTTCTCTTGGCTTCCTTGATTCCATATTCTCCTGATTTTCCTTCATATTCTTGGATACTCTTTCTGAGTCCCCTTAAAGGAGGTTTCTTAATGGAAGAATCCTTGTTTCCCAGCCCTCCATAACATCTCCTCAATGGTCAGCATGTAAATAACCATTCAATTTTTAGAAACTTTAACTCCTACAATGGGTTTAGTATTGCATCCCCAGGATTCATCCCCTCCCCTAAATTCAAATCAGTTAGTCAACAGTGGCACCAATTTGGTGGTCAAATAGCCATCATCAATTATTCTGCTAAAATTATCTGGTTTCTTTGCTGCTCTTCCAATTAACCCTTGTCTATTTCATATTTACCATTGTATCCTCAGCATCTGGAGGAGGACCTGGCACATATCAGTATGCATCGGTATGATTTTGGCAGCAAGTAATGGAAACTCCAACTCAAAATGATCTAAGCAAAATACAAATGTTATCTGTCCTATAACTGGAGGTCCAGCATCGAGTACACCAGTGATTTCCTGATGCCAGCAAGAGCTAAGATTCTTCTAGCCCCACCACTTAACTATCTTCTACGTCATCTTTATCCTAAGGTTGATGCCATTCATGACACAACAGGGATACCAGTTAGAGACACGGGAAACAACGTGTTTCCTTGTTGAGAGAATTCCTGTCCTTTTGTATCTCTGTACCTCTAGTTAACACTAGATAAGCAACAACAGTAACTGAGCTAGTTATTTTATTTTTAGGGGGTGGAATGGAGGAACACCCATTTGGAGCATTTTACCCAGAAGTGAAAAACTGTTGGTATAGATAATATATAAAGCCAATCAGATTTCACGTATATAATATGAATACAGAGACAATACTTACCACGTGTAAGCAAAATATCTTTGAGATTTCCTCAGGTATGAATCTCTTTCCACTCCTTAGAGTCAAGCCCTTTCAGGAACAAGTTTACAACTTCTGCTGTAAGAAAAGTGCTTTATCTTGAAAATTTCATTTTGCTTTTCCAATCCCCAATTCCTGGGACTAACCACCCCAGAATTTCTGAGGAATAAAGATTTTTTTCTGTGTGGTTCTGTAAGTCTTGCCCTCAAACTCAGGGGGAAAAAAAACTATACACACACACACACACACACACACACACACACACACACACACATGCACACACACATATAACTTCAGAAGCACCCTGAAACTCTATTTTTTGAATGGATGGCCCTGCTAAACAACTTCAATCTCTTCTGACTGATTCAAATTGCCCAAACTTCAAACACTGACTTAAAAGCCATTAAAGGCAAGCTAGTTTCCCTTTCTCTGTGGTGTAATCCTCTTCATATTTCCTAACTTGGCTGTCATCCTTCCTCTTGCTCTGTTTCAAATCTGGGTTTCCTTTCCCTTGGCTTATATGCTATTTTTAGCCCAATGCCTGTCCTTTGGATTTGTCAGCCACATTTATCCCGGATTAAACTCTCAGCACTGTCTCAAAGCTTTGCTTGAATGCTGCCCTGGCTGGCTCTGCTCTGAACTGTTCTGGGCTGTCAGGTTCCAGGATACTAAATTCCTCCAGTTGTCCTGAGTATGAATGCTTTCTGCATTTCCTCGTGCTCACTTTCTTCATTTTCTGTTTAATTTCTTTCTCGTAATCCATAATTATCAGTACTAGGCAGTCTAAACACTAATTTCCCCTGCATCATTCATTACAGAATAGCTTACACAAGAAGGCATTTGCATTTACATGAGACAACTTTAGCTCTCCCTGTCCAGGGGCATGGGTTCAGCTCAGGTTGGAAGAGCTGGCTCACTTCAATAGGGCTGGCCCCGTTTGCTTTACTTGAGTTAAATGAGTGTGTCTAATTGAAGATCTGGCTCACTCTGTAGACATCAATATCTGAGCCAATGATCAGTGGGATCTAACTAATTCAGGCTTGCTTCATTTATAACATCTGAAAGGACTCTTTACATACAAATCTGGGAAAACAGTAACATCAATTATTAAGGGAAAAGCAACACAATAATTTAGATCAGGGTGGCCAAAATTTTTATTTGAAGAGTCAAATAGTACATAAGTCCTCACTTTACCGTTGTTGATAGATAGGTTCTTGGAAACCGCAACTTTAAGTGCAACAACATATAATGAAACCAATCTTGCCATAGGCTAATTCATCTAAACAAGAGTTAAATTCCTCCTGCATATTTCTGGTCACAAAGACACCACCAAACTTCTAAATAAAAACCCAAAACACTTCTAATATTAAACATTGAAATAAACATAAGCTATACATACATTTAAGATTAATTAAAACAAATGAGTTAATTATTTACCCAATTTTTGGTGAAACACCACCAAACTTCTAAATAAAAACCCAAAACACTTCTAATATTAAACATTGAAATAAACATAAGCTATACATACATTTAAGATTAATTAAAACAAATGAGTTAATTATTTACCCAATTTTTGGTGAATCATTGAGTGATGGCAGTTGTAGTAGTCATGGGTTAAATCAAAGAATAAATATTTGCAAAGCGAAAATTGTAAGGAGTACCTCCTCCCACCACACGACTCAAAAGCAAACAAAAACCAACACAGCAGGCTCTCTGAGTGCTTCATACTGCATCTTTTATTGTTATGCATTTGTATGATTACCATACAGTTTATGACATTTTTACTCTGTAATAATTTGTATTAATTTATTTATTTATTCATTTTCCAAACGGCTTATTCAGGGTCAGGGTGGCCGGAGCCTATCCCAGCAGCTCAGCGAGCAAGGCAGAAACCCACCCTGGACAGGATGCTATCCAATGGCAGGGGCGCTCACACACACACAAACACACTCACGCCTACTGGGATAATTTAGACACCTGTCTCACATTCACATCTTTGAGTTGTGGAAGGAAACCAGAGTGCCCAGAGAAAACCCATGAAGACAATGGTAGAACATGCAAACTCCCCTTGTCTACACCTGGCTGGGAATCAATTCTTTTCTCATCAACAAACATGACATTAAATGAAACGATGTTATCTGAATACCTCCTGTAAATAATTTTGGTTTTGTGACCCTACAGTATCTGTGGCAACTACTCAACTCTGCCTCTATAGTATGAAAGCAGCCATCGTGGGTATGGCTGTGCTCCAGTAAAATTTTATTTACAAAACCATATGGTGGGCCAGATTCTGCCCTCAGGAGTAGTTGTCAGCCTCTGATGTAGATGACCAATATGCAGGTGACCAAAGTTCTTACGTGTTCCCCTAGGTGGTATATGATGTGTACCAGGAGGATAAGAAGGCCTGAGTCCTGTTTGCTGGAAGGTCTCTTTATCTGATTGCAAATAATATAAAATAGTTTTATATTAAGACAAACGCAGATATTTTATGGAATGGAATACAAGATGGCTAATTTTTGGTGTCCTCTTGACTAGATTAAGGAATATCTAGAGAGCTGGACAAGCATCACTTCTGGGTGTGTCTGTGAGGGTGTTTCCAGAGGAGATTGGCATGACTCAGTGAACCGTGTGGGGCAGATTTGCCCTCAATGTCAGCAGGCACCATCCAATCAGCTGGGAGCCTGGATAGAACAGAAGATAGAGAAAATGTGAGTCTCTCTCTCTCCCCTCCCTCCCCACCCCCCGCCCTCCTGGAGCTGGAGTGTTCTTCTTCTGCCCTTAGACATAGGCATTCCAAGCTCTCTGGCCTTTTGACTCTAAGACATGCCAGCCGCCCCCGGGGTTCTCAGGCCATTGGCCTTGGACTGAAAATTACATCATCTGCTTCCCTGGTTCTGAGGCTTTTGAACTTGGACTGAACCATCCTACCAGTATCCCAGGATCTCCAGTTTGCAGATGGCCTGCCATGGGAATTCTCAGCCTCCATAATCCCAACAGCCAATTCTCTTAATAAATCCTCTCTCAAATAGCTATATCTACATATCTACCTCATTGATTCTGTCTCTCTGGGGAACTCTAAATAATATAAAATACAACATCTATAGGCCTTTAAGAGTGAAAATGTGCAGCTTCAAAGGGCTGTGGACTTTGTTAAGACAGGCTCTTGGGAATACATTTTTAGCTCTCCTCTGCTATTATGGGCATTTTGGTAGAAAAGTTTGAGAGCCACTGACTTAGAGATACTTATGTAACTAATTACCACATGGGAACACCAATGTGATCTCATTTAATCACAGCCCCTTCATTTCTCCGGAGATGTCAGAAACACAGCTAGTACTTTCCCACTGCATTGTTTTGAGGTTAATATGCTCAGTACTCTTCTGATATTTCATACGGGTCTCTGCCTACTAGTTACTGGGACTCTCAAACTCTGTCGTTTCCCAGAACAAGCCAATTATTTCAGCAGAGAGTCCTGAGGTTTTATGCTATTGCTTTGCAGAAGTTGCTGCAATGGTTACATCTTTTCTGGCTCACCTCAAATTTGAACATCATAATTTCAGAGCCTTCTGCTTATCTTGTGCCCCAGTTTCAGCCATTTATTAAGCCTGCCTTGTCTTTTTGATCATCTACTTCTCTCAGGCAGGTCTTCAGAGGTCTTGTTACTCAGACACAGATAAGCAGCATGAGCATCACCTAGGAACTTGTTAGAAATGCAGGATCCCAGACCCCATCCCAGACCTACTGGGTTAGAATTTGTATTTAAACAAAATCTGCAGTGATTTATGTATACATTGAAGTATGTGAAGGCACCCTTTTCATGGCCACAATGATCTTATTGGTCACTTGTTTTGTTTCTGATTACATGGAAGCACCATTCAGTTTTCACATGCTGTGACTGTTAATTTTATGTGTCAACATGGCTGGGATATGGGGCCCACTAGTATGGTCAGACACTGGTCTAGCTTTGCTGTGAATGTATTTTATAGATGTGACTAACATTTACAACTAGTTGAATTTAAGTTGTCAGAATTGTTAGAATCAAAATGGAGTCACTTGCGTGAAAAAAAAATAGAGCTAAAGAAGGTCATGAAAGGAGAGTTCTTATGCATAAATGACTTATAATAAGAATGATCACATATGACTCTGCAAAAACCACAACCTTGCACAAAGGCCATTGCAATTTTGCACAAAAAAAACTTCTGCAAGACATATGCCCAGCAACTGCCTGTCCAACCTTGTTATTGATCCTTGTAGCAAAGATAATTATCTTGCAATAATTATGTAATCTTCCTCATTTTTCTTTTAAAAACCTTTGTCTTCCTTTACCTCCCTGAATACTCACACAGTTTACTATGGCACACATACAGTGTGTGTCCTATTTCTGAATAGTTACAGTGTTCTATTCCTGAATAAATGTTTTCTTTCAAACAAACAGCATCTCTCTGTTTGTTATTTAGGTTGACATAAATGTGTCCAGAAGCAGGACCTGAAGCAAAAGAATTTTAGAAGGAATCTGCGATTCTTGGAACTGGTGTGCAGTTTTCACTTGAATTCTCTGAGCTCATCACTTGCATGCCTTGTCTTTTCTGACCTGGTGAATCTTCTCTTAGGCTGAGTCTCTTTTTGATAGAGGCTTTTTGACTTTATTCAGGATTTGGTTTGGTTCTAAGGCAGGCTTCAATAAAGGAACTTGCATGCCTCTTAAAATTATGGAAGTTTTGGGCGTTTGTTTGTTTTACAAACACTTTAAAAGATTACTCTAGTTTTTATACAATTTGCATTGTTTCTTGGGCATGACTTTTCTGGTGAATTCACATTGGTTCTGGATACCTAGTTTAATGTTTCATTTGGTCTGCATACATGGGTTGAAGTTTTTGTGAACACTCTGATTTAGGTTTAGTTACACATGCCTATAAGTAACTTGGCTCTTCTTTGCCCTAGCTTATTTCTGAAAAGCTTCTGTGAGCAAAAATAAGCATCCTAAATGATGGACACAGAATGACTAATTTAGAAAGCCAATACCTGAAACACTAGTCGAAATTCCTGACATTCTCTGGCAGGATTTATAGGATTTTCTTTGCTCTTGAGAGATTAATAAGAAAGAAAGTGAGATTCTCAAACATTAAGGCATGCCAGGTTTTCTGAGACTCCAGCTGGCTACATATGATGGTCTGTTCTCATGCACATTTTTAAACGAATGAGCAAACTTCCTTTATGTCAAGGAAAATTCAGAGCTCAATGGTCATTATTCAAACTCTCCAAGCTTGTTAAAAATCTACAACCAACCATAGAGTTAACATGTAGAGCTTTCTAAGTTCTCAATTTCTCTATTTTTTCTTCTGGCTATTTTGAATCTGCTAATTTTCAACTAGTGTTGAGATAAACTCACTGCTTATGGCACACCAGACAAGATGTTAAAAAAAAAAAAAGTCTTAAAGATTTTTTTAAATTAATGGCTTTACAAATTACAACAGCTCCATGGCAACCAACAACCTACACATCTTTTGGGAATTAGGTTTGTTTTACTTAACAGTTGCTTGGAGTAATAGAATAGTTAAATGAATATTTATATTCTAAAAGAAAGGAGGCTGGGTGTGGTGGCTCACACCTACAATCCCAGCACTTTGGGAGGCCAAGGTGGGCAGATCACGAGGTCAGGAGTTTGAGACCAGCCTGGCCAAAGAGATCAGACTGGCCAACATGGTGAAACCTCATCTCTACTAAAAATTAAAAAATTAGCCAGGTGTAGTGGCAGGTGCCTGTAATCCCAGCAACTCGGGAGGCTGGGGCAGGACAATTGCTTGAACCCGGAAGGTGGAAGTTGCAGTGAACTGAGATTGCTTCATTGCACTCCAGCCTGGGTGACAGAGTGAGACTTTGACTCAAAAGGAAGAAAGCCGGGAAGGAGGGAGGGAGGGAGGGAGGGAAGGGAGGGAGGGAGGGAGGGAGGGAGGGATGAAGGAAGGAAGGAAGGAAGGAAGGAAGGAAGGAAGGAAGGAAGGAAGGGAGGGAGGGAGGAAGGAAGAAAGAAAGAAAGAAAGAAAGAAAGAAAGAAAGAAAGAAAGAAAGAAAGAAAGAAAGAAAGAAAGAAAGAAAGAAAGAAAGAAAGAAAGAAAGAAAGAGAAAGAGAGAGAGAGAGAGGGAGGGAGGGAGGGAGGAAGGAAGGAAGGAAGGAAGGAAGGAAGGAAGGAAGGAAGGAAGGAAGGAAGGAAGGAAGATACATATCTATAACAGACTCTCAGATCAAACAGGTCAAGATATTAAACTTACAGCAATAATACAAAGTATCTCCAGCATAAAAAATTCCTTTGTTTGCCACTCAGGAGCCAGAAGAAAAACAATTAAATAAAACTGCAAG
Source organism: Macaca nemestrina (assembly GCF_043159975.1). Lineage (NCBI taxonomy): Eukaryota > Metazoa > Chordata > Mammalia > Primates > Cercopithecidae > Macaca > Macaca nemestrina. The sequence continues at coordinate 25,385 of NW_027257721.1, forward strand.
TAGCTTTTTAAAAATACTTCTCTACTCATATTGACTATTCGAACATATTGGCAAACATGAGATAGATTTGTTATTCATTCAAGGACACTTGGGGGTTTGGATTTTCTTGTACAGTACATCCAATACTAGCTCAAATGTATGTTGAAATTTTAAACATTGAACATGTAACCCTAAACTTAATTGCAACTGAAAAAAAGGAAGAAAAAAGATAAAAGAGTTGTTTGTTTGTTTGTTTGTTTAACCCAAACTGTTTTATCCAAAATTTTGTTCCATAGCTTTCATTAGATTACCTAACAGGGCAAATAAAGTTTAGCAATATGAACAGGTTCTATTTTGTCAGAAATATAATTTGGATCCAAATGCCTTTAATCAATTGGTGTGTTAATGTTACTGTTTCACCGTCTCAAGACTAAAATTTCAAAATAAAAGCTAGGGAACCTGCTTATGTCTATATATTTGTGTTGTCTGCATGTTTTTATGTTGTGTGTAGGTGCTATTTTCTTACCAGAATATATGAAAGTGCTCTGATTAACTTAAAAGAAAAAAGTGCCTAAAGTATTTTATCAAAAATATAATAAAAAACCCAAATATTTTTAGTTAATGTGACTTAAGTAAATATTTGATAAATTATTTGATTTTAAATGTGTTGATAAAGTAAAAATAGAAATGTCTTCAGAATTGTCAGTGTACATTTTTGCCTAGATTTATTGGTCAGACAGTTTTATATTCATCTCTGATAGATGTTTTAAAGTGCCAAGGTTTGACACAAAGCTTGTAAAACTATGAATTTAGCCTAGAAACAGAATGATCTTGTTTAACATTGTTGATATAATCAAAACAGCTGCATCTTTTGAGGTACTGGGAAAATATTCATTTATTTAACTTTAAGATTTTTATTTAGGTGAACACCTAATAATCATGGGTTATGAAAATGTTTAACAGGAAAACAACTTCAAACAATTACTAGCTTTGTCTAATATCTCAGTTTTCATAAGTAATCTAGGTAAACTGTTTAAAATACAGTAGTTAGCCGGGCGCGGTGGCTCAAGCCTGTAATCCCAGCACTTTGGGAGGCCGAGACGGGCGGATCACGAGGTCAGGAGATCGAGACCATCCTGACTAACACGGTGAAACCCCATCTCTACTAAAAAATACAAAAAACTAGCCGGGCGTGGTGGCGGACGCCTGTAGTCCCAGCTACTCGGGAGGCTGAGGCAGGAGAATGGCGTCAACCCGGGAGGCGGAGCTTGCAGTGAGCTGAGATCCGGCCACTGCACTCCAGCCTGAACGGCAGAGCGAGACTCCGTCTCAAAAAATAAAATAAAATAAAATAAAATAAAATAAAATAAAATACAGTAGTTAAATTGAAATGGGATCAACATATATAAATAAACTTTTTATGTAATTTAAAGTCTTAATGTTATGTTAAATAAAGTGATAGATACTCATTAAATATCTAAGTCATTTTTAAATAAGATAAAATACTTGATATGTGAGAGACGGTTTATAATTTTTTGCCACCTAAGTTTTCACTAGAAACTAAGGTTACTAAGAGTTTAACATTTTAATCAATATATATAAAGTATATCAAAAGATGTGTTTTAATGAGAAAGGCATAAAAATATATTCTTTATTCAGAAAAAAGAACAATTTTGTCTAAATTCAGAGTTTATTATAGGTTGTCTCAAAAAGTAAATTTAGGGAGGTAATAGAAACAAGATAGAAAGGAACCAGTAAGTAGGAGAGGAAAATGTAAAGACATTTGTAAGTATGGGAATGTATTTTTTGGTAAGAAAGCTTAAAAATACAATAATTTTGTATGAGATAGAAAATTGTGTAGTAAATTTTTGTTCTGGAGTAAAATGACTGGTTATTTAAGAAAAGGGAAGTATAGGGCAAAGCAGAAATTCTAAATATGTTACCAAAGGCCTATGCAGGTTGTAAAAGGTCTGTAAAGAATGAATTTATAAAAGAAATTTTTGTGATAAAGTTGGCTATTATTACAACGAAATTATTTATAAGCCTTTTTAAAGATTGAGCTTTAATATTAAAAATACATTAATACAAAACTAAAAAATGTAGTCCATTAGGTTAGAACAAGGTTTATTTTGTTTTTTAAAAAAACATATTTTAAAGATGAGGTCTCACTATGCTGCCGAGGCTGAAGTTGAACTATTGGGGTCAAGCAATCCTTCTGTCTCAGCCTCTCAAGTAGCTGGGACTACACGTGCATACTACTATGCCTGGTTTGTTTCTTTTCTTTCCTTTTTTTTTTTTTTAAATGAAGTATTGATCTGTTCTTAGTAAACAGCTTAAACAGTATTGTTTCTTTTCTCTCCTTTTTTAAATGAAGTATCTATCTGTTCTCAGTAAACATTGCAAAAGGTTTTGATTTTTATTCTGAAATCAATTTCTTTAAATTTTTTATAATCTCCTGAATTGCAGCTTCTTCCTGTTTTATGGGTTCTAGTTCTGTCACGTTGCTTCCTGAGATCCATTTAATTTCTCTAGTTTCAGGTTAAAAATGCTCCCTTTTCATTTAGAATGGTAATTTCATTTCTTAAGGTAGAGTTTTCTTATTGAGGCTTCTCAGATTTCTAGCTCAGAAATTCAACTTCTGCTGTGCGTGATTTGCAGGTCATACATTATTGCTTTTTGCTCTTCCTCTTTCTCCCTTTGACAAGGTCTGGAATGGTAAGTCTCTCCTTCCACTTTTTTGTTAGCTCCTGTAACTTTTTTTTCTTATGGTTCTAACTCTACTCTTATGGCCCAATGCTAAAATGTTTATCTTGAACTTTTAGAAAAGCAATGATTCTCTCCAATATAACTTGATTTTGTACTCAGCTTTTCTTGATGAGTCTGAATTAGTCCATGTAATCCCTGTCTTGGGTATTAGTTTTCTTGTTTGCTTCTTTTATAATACAGTGTATACTCATAAACTTGGAAACATTCTCTTCTTTTGTAAAATTAAATTGAAGTACTTATTCATCAGGCTCAAATTCCAGGTTATCTAAATGGGCTTTCCATAAGAAAAAGGAATCACACTTCAGAAAGTATTGGGTTTTTGTTTGTTTGTTTTTATTGTTCTGGTAGTCAGCATAAGAAACAAAGATTTTGTATTTATCAAGATAATTTTATGTTGCTTTTATTACGTTTTTGATTACTTAGGAAAACTGAGCTTTAAAAGAGTTGTTTTTTTTTTTTTTTAATATCCATGTAAGTTGCTGTGTTGCTTTTGAAGTATTTTGTTTATCACACTGGTTAAATGAGTGATTATTATTTCACAGTGACCTGTGATCTATTTTGATAAAGTGTTTTAAACCTTTTGGCATCTTTGATGGGCTTCCTTAGTGTCAAAATTATAAGTTAAATTTTTTGACCTACAACTAACTTTGAGATTTTCTTGTCAGGCCCCTGGAGAACATCAAAAGATGTATCTCCTTTCTTGCAGAGATATTAGATGAGTAGGTGTATTTGGTAAGTTAAATGGGAAGCACTGGCCTTTGATAAATGATACTAGATCTTCTTTCAGTTACATTTATGGATATGTTTTTTATGTTAGTGTTCAAAAATTATTTATGTAATCCTCCTCATTTTCCTTTAAAAATCTTTGTCTTCCTTTACCTCTTTGGCCATGCACATTGTTTACTATGACATGTGTACTCTCACTGTCATGTCCTATTCCCAAATAAATATTATTTTCTTTTAGAGAGCCTTTCCATTTTGTATTTAGGTTGACAAGTTAAAGGAGATTATTCTTGATAAGATGGGTGAACCTCATCCAATTATTTGAAGGCCTTAAGCACAAAAAGTGAAATTTATTGGAGAAGAAGGAATTCTGTCTCAATACCATAAAATAGAAGTACTGCCTGAGTCTCCAGCCTTCTCTTTCTTGTCCTGCATATTTTAGACTCAAGCTTGCAACAGCAACTCGCTTGACTTTCTAGTTTGCTGGCCTGCTTTATCAATTTTGGACTTGCCTGCCTCCATAATCATGTGAGCCAATTCGTGAAAATAAATCTCTCTCTCTCTCTCTCTCTATATATATATATACACACACACATATATATATATTCAGTCATGCATTCATGCATTGCTTAATAATGGGGATGTGTTAAGGGAAATGTGTCATTAGGTGATTTCATTGTTGTGTGAACATCATAGAATGTACTTACACAAACCTAGATAGTATAGCCTTCTACACACCTGGCCTATAAGGTAGAGCCTATTGCTCCTAGGCTACAAACCTATATAGCACGTTACTGTGTTAAATACTGAGGCAATTGTAATACTATGGTATTAGTATATCAAAATATAGAACAGGCCCGGTAAAATAGGACATACAAGATTAAAAATAGTACTCCCGTATAGGGCACTTACCATGAATGGAGCTTGCAGGGTTGGAAGGTGTTCTGGGTAAGTCAGTGAGTGGTGAGTGAATGTGAAGGCCTAGGACATTACCGTACACTACTGTAGACTTTATAAACACTGTACACTTAGGTTACACTAAATTTACAAAACCTTTCTTTCTTCAATAGTAAGTTTACCTTAGCTTACTATAACTTTTTTATGTTTAAACTTTTTAATTGTTTTTAAGTTTTTGATGCTTTTGTAATAACACTTACTTAGCTTAAAACACACAGTATAAAGATGTGGAAAAATTCTTTCTTTGTTTATGTCCTTATTCTACAAGCTTTTTCCTGTTTTTAAATTTTTGTTACTTTTTGAACTTTTCTGTTAAAAACTAAGGCACAAACACATACATTATTCTAGGCCTGCATGGGTTCAGGATCATTAATATCACTTCCTCAATGTCCACATCTTGTCCTCATGGAAGGTCTTCAGAGGCAGTAACAGGCATGTCATTTCCTATAATAGCAATGCCTTCTGGAATACCTCGTGAAGGACCTGCCTGATGCTGTTTCAGAATTAACTTTTTGTTTTTGTAATAAGTCAAAGGCATACACTCCAAAATAATGACAAAAAGTATAGTACAGTAAATACATAAACCACTAACATAGTTATTTATTATCATCATCAGGTATTATGTACTGTGCATAATTATATATGTTATACTTTCAAATGACAGGCAGTGAAGTAGGTTTGTTCATGTCAGTGTCATCACGAACATGTAAGTAATGTATTGCATTATGACAGCTACAACATCACTTGGCAAAAGGAAATTTTCAGCTCCATTATAATCTTATGGGACCACCATCATAGATGAGCTCCATCCTTGACCAAAACATCATTATATAGTACATTACTATATATGTATATCTTATTGGTTTTGTGTCTCTCGAGAACCCTTACCAATACACATGCCAAACGGTAACCTCTCGTGGGCAATTATGTAGCCTGACTGGTACCATCATCCATCCACCCACTCATTAATTCATTAATTCACTCAAGTTTTTTTAAGCATCTATATATAATGCCTGTGAGATTACACAACAAAGAAACACCTCAAAGAACTTCCATGCTAGTAAGAGAGACAGCCTGCATATTAAACACATAAATCACCCAGTCAAGGGGCAGTAATGGAGCCATGGAAAAAGTGCAGAAGTAGCAGATAGAGTAACAGCAGCTGGAGATGATGTGTGAATACTTCGTGGAGGAAGTATTGTGAACACAAAACAGCTTTAAACCCCGCCAACATCATTCAGCAAAGATGAAGGTGTTTTGAAACATTCATTAATCCTTTAAAATCCAATATGTAATATCATCCATGCACACATCCCAGGACTAGATTACAATAATTTTCCTTCTTAAAAAAAGATTGAGCACTTAAGTTTCTTTTTTTCTCAATCTAGAAATATTATTAAAATGCATTTAGCATAAGAAATAAAAATTTGTAATAGTGTCAGGCTTATATGGACATTCATTATATATGTTTTTGAACTTTTATTTTAAGTTCACGGGTACAAGTGCAGGTTTGCTACCTAGGTGAACTGTAATAGTTTTTCCATGTGGGAACAAAAAATAACCACAACAAAAGAAGCATATGTAAGAAATAACAAGATAATATATACAGAGAGGAGGAAAGTTTTGCCACGTTGACCTTTCAATTGTCTTTTAATCTTGTCAGAATAATCCCATTTCCTTTTCTTTTTCTTATATATTCTGATGATCATTTTTTCTGATCTACTTTTCCCTAATGTGATCCTGCTCAGGTTACAACTCAACATAAGAAATTAACTTTTCTTTTTCCTGTATGTCTTTTAGGGACTCACAAGTTAATTTTCATCCTTCTATTAAATTATAGGATAAAATTATAAAACAAAAACATAAGATTCTGAACCAAATGAACTATCGATGTATTGACCTGAACGGAGTCATTTAGACCTTTGAGTACGCCCTTGTGCAGTGAGTAGAAGAAAGCTACAACTAAGCTTGCTACCGTTTTTTACTGCTTATCACAAAAATGCCCCAAAGCTGGTCTGTATCAGCCACTCCGGTTTACAAATGAGAAACCTGAGGCACTAGAAGGTAAAGTAATTTTATTCTGTGTGTCAGCAGAGCCCTGGAAGGCCATGAGGAAATATGAGCTGCAGGCAATTTAGGGTAAGATAGTTCTTAAGTCAGTGAGTAACCCTCTGAAGAGGCAGATTTAAAATTAAAAGCTATAATTAACTGTCTTAGCTGAAGCTTTCTACTGTCCTGTTCATTAGGAAATAATAAAAACAATTTCATATAATTTGAAGAAATAAGTAGAGGAAGGCTGATTAGAAATGGGGAACCTCTGTGGGCTGTGCATGTGTAATGACACCGTGCTAATGACACTGCTGCTGTTGTGGCACGTGTGAGTGTGATCACTGTATTCACGCAGTAGGAGCTAACGTTTGAGTGCACAGGATGAGTAATATAGTACATGCAGGTAATAATGTACTCCTGGATACCGAGGGCTCTGAATCATTCAGAAAAATATTTTAAAAACCACCAGACTCCTCACAATTCACTCCTATAGCTAGTAGGAAGTTAACGCATTATTAAGTGATGGAGTTTGAAGTTTGGACCAAGAATGATAACCCAAGATGGCAGCCCAAGCAGATTTAAGAGGCTGAGAAGCTGAGGAAACTGGGAGATTGGAGTGCATGGCTTATAGACTCCGCTATGCCCTGAACTTGCTTCATCTTTCTGGGCAAGTTTTTTCCTGTCTGTTTCTTCATTTGCAATGAAAGAAAGGAGCTGGATTAGGTGATTTCCAGGCTCCCATACACTCTTGCATTCTCTGATAGCATATTGTGTAACCTGTTTCTCCTGGAGTTCCAGGAGAGACCTGCTCTGCAGCCAGCACCTGCAGGGCCACTTCCAGGCAAACATATCAATGAACAGCTGATCATATTCTGTAAACTCAGCACTTCTGCTGTTTTCCCCCTTCCTGTAGTAGTGACCTCTCCTTCCCAAGAGAGGCTACTCCTTAACTGGGAAGACTGCTCTGAGGCTCCTCCCAGGATATGATGGAAACAACAAGTAATTTCAAGTCTGATTTGAAGAGTAGAGTTCAAATCCTGTTTTCTGTAATTACTGACTGTGTGCTGGTGGTGGTTTCATACTGACTAGCCATGTGACCTGAGGCTCTTTCTAAGCCACAGTTTCTTGATCCATGAAATGAATATAATAATAGTATCTATTTCACAGTTTTATTGCATGAATTAAAGAAAAAAGATAATAATAAGTGATTCTGCCTAAAAGACTATCTGGTAGATTTTTAAAATGTTAGTTCTGTCCCTGCTCTTGCTTTATTAGTGCTTAGAGACAAAGGACGATACTCCAAAAGTCAAATTTTAGATAACATCCAGTGATGAAGGATAGATTTGGCTTCTCATCCTTGCAACTCCATTATCTAGGCAGTTACATATTCTAGTGAAACAGCAGGTCTAGATTTTAAGTACACCACCAATTCTCTTTTGATTAGACTAGAAACATGGGCCGTAAGCTAGCAACCCACTAAAGAGTGGGTAAGAGTAAATAGCAGTGTGAAGGCCCTTTATACAAGTCTGACATTCCTTATTTATGCCATATCTGTGGGGCTGAAGAGCTAAAACAGAACACAGAAATCCTTCCAGTGTGGTCAATGGGGGAATGTAATGGATGATGATGTAATGCTTTTGTGAGCCAAAAGAAACTGGAGCAACTCAATTGCCCAGAGAAACAAGAGTAAATAGGCAGGATCATGGCCCAGGAGTGAGGACTAGGATGTGGTAATGCAAGCACTGTTTTATATATATATATATATATATATAGCCAACTACAGCAAGGAAGAGGTAAGAAATTTACCCACTGAATTCAGACCTTCTATAAATATTATTCCTTCCTACCAAGATCTAAATCTTCTACAAAATGAAATTTCTTTTTAGGAGGACACCAGCAGCTGCTCGTTGGCTAGAGAAATCAAAATTGAATAATGTGAAAGTTCCTCGCTATCCATTACTCTGAAGAATACAAAGAACACTTAAGACAAGATGTCTATCTGGACAAAGTGTTCTTGGTCCCTTTGCCCCTTTGTAGAATGCAAATACCCTGAGGCCAAATGGTCTTGCTACTGTTAACTGAGTTGGTTCCCCATCTCCATATCCCCTACCTGCTTTTTTTTTTTTTTTTTTTTTTTTAATGTCTTGGCTTAAGTTCTAAGAAAATAAACCATGGTAAGAAGCATGGCCAAAAAAAAAAAAGTGCTTTATACTGCACTTACAATGTCTGGGTCCTCATAAGACAGAGAGAGACTAAATTACCTGAAGCTGCACACTAGCAACTATACTAGAACAAGAAACCAAGTTTCTTTCAGAGAATCAAGGATGGTTCTAAATGTGCTGCCAGTTTATTTTAGTTCCAGGCATAAAGCCAGGTTTGGAAGCTGCAAAATGTAAAGAAGGTGTGGTCTCTGATCCTAAGGCACTGAAAAATTAATGAGTGCAACAGACTATTTCTCCTTTGCTATTGTTAACAGGTTGGAACTCAGCATTGAGAGCTTCTATTTGCAGAGGTAGATGCCCAATAGCAAAGTGGTTAAGGTGACTCAAACAGTGTAAACCTAAGGGCAAAATGGTGCCAACCTTGCCACCACACCCGCTGCATGCCTGGTCTTTCCCTTTGTCTTTTCTGAGTCACAGTTTGCAGACTAATAGCCAAGAATAAGGAATGATCCTGGGACCCACGGACAAGTTTGACACTATGAAGCAGTTTCCAGACATCGTATTCCCATGGGTTTCTTGTTCACACCCTTGGCATTGTGTAAATCTATGCGCTGCGTCCATTATCTATGTGGTGCATCCATTATCACACCGCTTAGTGTTTCTCTCAACAAAATGCTTAAAATTAAGCTAATGTGTTATCTTCAAAACAAAGGAAATGAAAATGCTGTGCTAGTTTTGTTAGTTGTTCTAAAATCTTGAGAAACTGAACACATACAGGACCAATTCCTGCTGTTCTTAGGCAGACATTTTTGCAGTCTCTAAAATGCAGAGATTGTCAATGAAATGTTTTAGATTCCAATTTAAATGAAGCATGGCTCTTGGTTATCTTGGCATGAATCAAGGTGAGCTTAGATTTTCAAGACAGATATAATGCCTTATGAATTCCTGACTGAAAATAAAGGACAAAATTACTATTTGCAAATGCACAGTGTATATGAACTATAGGGTGTGTCTGGGACTATAAGGTAAAATGATGCCATCTGAATGATTCATTGAAATTATTGGTGTTTCTCAAGCTATTTTTATTTTCTCACATTAGTAATTGTGTGAAAATTACTAACGTTGTAAGTAAAGTTGAGTGAGTGGGTGCTATCACGGATCAGCCAGGATCCCAGCTTTTATGTTGTACCAGCTTGACAAAACGCTTCTGAAGGAAAAATGGAGGTGTCTGTGGTCAGGCTTTGGCATGCACACAGAAGCCATGGAGCCTGACCAGCTCAGCAATAAGAGTTTTAAGAGGTTGGCAAGGAAATGACAAGATCTGTTGTAGAAGACAGTAGATATGGGTGTATCTGCTTAAATATGAGATCTTGATCTATTTCCTCTCCATGAAAATGCACATTAGGTTATAGACCTTCCTGAGAAAAACAATTTGAAAGAACCATCCATCCTCGTAATATTCTTTTTTTACTCAAGCAAAATAGATTAATGCAGGGAAAAAGAAGAACCAAGTATGGTTGTATTGGTCCATTTTCACACTGCCGATAAAGACATACCTGAGACTGGGCAATTTACAAAAGAAAGAGGTTTAAATGGACTTACAGTTCCACGTGGCTGGTGAGGAAATCATAGTGGAAGGTGAAAGGCACGTCTCACATGGTGGCAGACAGGAGAAGAGACCTTGTGCAGGGAAACTCCCCCTTATAAAACCATCAGATCTCATGAGACTTACTCACTATCATGAGAACAGCAAGGGAAAGACTTGACCCCATAATTCAATTACCTCCCACCAGGTCCCTCCCACAACATACGGGAATTCAAGATGAGATCTGGGTGGGGACACAGCCAAACCATATCGGCAGTTAACAGATAAATAAGAACTTTCACTGGAAGGTAAAAGTTGAATGTCAAATGCTGAAGGTATTCAGGCTACGCTCACTAACTCAAGAATGAGCCAACTGACTCCTAATCACTGAATGCATTTGAGATTCTTTTCAAACTGACAATGTTTATACAAAATTAGAAAGGAGCAGGCTTTCCCCTTATCTATGTGCATATACTCCCACAAATCTAGTAAACAAGTACATGATGACTTTGTGCAAAGAAGAAGTGACCTTAATGTAGTTTGGAGGAGCTAGAGATGCTGCAGGAGACAATGGCCCACAGTCCTGCACCCCAGTACAGCCCTCTACTGCTGGAGGCACTGTTCATGTGGTGAAAGTAGAAAATGTCCTTACATTAGTAAGCTCCTTTTAAAAATTCCTGCTCTGAAAAAATAAACAAGAGAGCCAGTGAGTTCTGCAGGGGGATGCGGGGGTTGAGTAGTGGAAAACACAAAATTGGATCTATAACTTATACTGAACTACCTGGATAAATCTCACATGGATCAAAAATTTAGATGTTAAAAAAGGGAAAATAATAAAAGAAGAAGAAAAATGCAAATTTCTTTATAACTAGAAACCAAAATTCATGAAGGAAAAGTTTTTTGTTAGATGAAATAAAATTTTTGTAAAGTTTATTTCTGCAAAAAATTGTGAACAAAATAAAAAACAATTGACAATTGGAAAAAAATATTTGCAATTCATATAACAAAAGATTAGTCTCCCTAACATATAACGCTTCCAGAAATTCATTTAAAAAACCCAAGAATCCAAAAGAAAAATGGGCAAGGAATGAACAAATGGTCCACAAAAAAGTAAATAATGACTCTTACACATATGAAGAAACACAACCTCTCCAATAGTAGGATACATGCAAATTGAAACTACATTGAGACACAATTTTCTACCAATCGATAAAAATCCAAAGTAGTAGCACTCTGTTGTCCTGACTGCAGAGAAATAGGTGCTGTGATGTATCGCTGGTGGGATGGTAAATTACTATAACTCCTACAGAGAATTATTTGCATTATATATCAAAATTACAACTGCCTATTTAATTTGACCAAGCAATTTCACTTCTTGATGTTTACACAAATTTTTTGCTACAGCACTTTTTTATAATAGTACAAATCAGTGAGAGAAGTTAAATAAGTTGATACATTTGTATGATAGAATTCTATATAGCAGTTTACCCAAAAAAGAGGAAATGAAATATCTACTGATATGGAATAATTCTATGATTCATTGATAAGAAAGAAATGGTGCATTCTAGTATGTACAACATGCCCATTTGGGGGAGTGGGAAATTGATCAGGAACCTGTATGCACATTCACTGGCATATTCAAGAAGTAACTCTGGAAGGTCATCTAAGATATTGCTAACAGTGCCTGCCTGGATGGTGAACAGATGGAGCCTGAAGGTAGGAAGAAGAATTCCAGTTCTTGAAAAGAATGAGTTTCCAGAAGTACAGCTTTCTGGGATTAGAGGTACAGTCTAGGATCATAGAACTGACCGGGCTTCGTGGCCTACCAGGGATCAGACACATGATTTTGGCTTCATTATCCCAGAGTTCATGCCAGCAGCACTGGCCAGCTCGCAGGCTATAGGAGCACAGCCCATTCCAGAATCAAAGATTAAAGTTAGAAGCTACATTAAGGAGCCTTTGAAATAAGATTTGAGCTCAAGGCTTCTAAGTCCTTCTTTTATTCTACTTATCTTCCATTAGACCAACAGTTCTCAACTGCGGAAAATTTTGTCCCCAGGGCACAATTTTGATGGTCGTTACTGGGAAAGGAGGGAGTATGCTACTAGTGTTTTGTGGCTAGAAGCCAAGGAAGCTGCTAAACATCCTACAATGCATAGGAGCAAAAAATAAAATAAAATAAAATAAATTTAGCCTAAAATAGTAAAATTGAGATTGAGAACCTTGCCCTAGATAAGATGCCAAAGGAAAGATGAAACTTGTGAGGCCAAGCGAAAACAAATTAAGGAATTGTGTACCATAAAAAACCTTTCAATCCACCCCTGTGTCTGAGGTAGCTTAATTAGAGTCCTGTGTAGGGGCAAGAGATGGATGATTTTTCTATACGCTGGTGTGACAAACACTGTAAAACTTAATCTTTTATCAAACACGAGCTAGATCTTAAAGTACAGTGCCATAGTCAAAGAATAACAATTCCTTAAATTTCTACATGTGCTGGAAATTGTTTTCCAGTGTTGGCACCTGTCTTTACTGCCCATTTCACTCACAGTCACAATGAGGCTTGATTTACGAAGACCCGCTATTTAGAAACCCTGCAGAGAATCAGTAAAATCCGCGCTCCCACTGCAGAAAGGCTGCTGTCTCTGGGAGGTAGCTGAGCAGCTGCTAAGGAGTCTCCCTTTACTGCCCGCGGCAAAGAGAAAGAAGAAAGAAGCGCTGACTCACTCACTGCCAGACAAATGGGGCGGGGATGCAGGGGAAAGGGGAGAGAGACGTCTGGAAGAGATGAGAGAATCACTGGGGGAATCATTTCCGATGGCAGAAACACAACAAAACTGCATTCCGATGCCAGGGAAAACATAATCAGAAAGAATGATTCCAAGTAGTAAAGAATAAATAATCAGCAGAGTGGAAGACAGTGCTGGCATTCTCCTCAAATGAGCACCACTGTTCCCAAGCCGCTAATCGTATTTCCACGGGAGCTACGTGGTGAGGACCAGATCAGGACCTGGGACATTCCGAGATGGGCCACGCGGCTTCCCTTAGGATGCCTGGTATTTATCCCGTGCCTGTGGGAAACGGCCACTTTCTCACTTTTGCAGGAATTGGGGGGGGGGGGGGGAAGGCCGGAGATGGTGGTTCATGCCTGTAATAACAGCACTTTGGGAGGCCGAGGCGGGCGGATCATCTGAGGTCAGGAGTTCGAGACCAGCCTGACCAACATGAAGAAACCCCTTCTCTACTAAAAATACAAAATTAGCCAGTAATCCCAGCTACTCGGGAGGCTGAGGCAGGAGAATCGCTTGAAGCCAGGAGGTGGAGATTGTGGTGAGCCGAGATCATGCCATTGCACTCCAGCCTGGGCAACAAGAGCAAAACTCCATCTCAAAAAAAAAAAAAAAAAAAAAAAAAGAGGTGTGGCGCCCCTCTGCCCTGCAGAACTCTGCCTGGAGATTTGGCTTCATGGAGCTTTTCCTGACTTCCTTATGGAGCCAGTTCAGCACTCTCAATGAATGAAACAGTGACCTTCACAGCATTCCACACTCCTCCATTCTCCTTCAACTGATTGTCGCTGAGTCATCATGTTGCAATCTCTTCTTAAACTGTTCTTTCTTCTGCTGGTTTCAATTATTCCCTTCTGGCAAGATTGTGAAACTCTGGCTGGTGTTGAATAAGAGGTGGAACTCAGGCACTTAGAGATACAGTACTAGTGAACTCCGTGGGGAGGCAGGGAGGCGGTCAGACTCCTAGGTTAAAGCAACTCAAACAATATTGACCAATTATCATTGTCTACCAGTTTATGCCCTCATGGGAAAGTACTAGCCATGAAAAATCCCTGAAAAATTACAGAAAACAGCATGCTCCTCAAGAAATGAATAAGAATCTACCTCCGATCTTTTTCTCCTTTGAAGGCTCACTGGGAAAATTATTCCATGCAGAGACGAAGATTCGGGATTAGCCACTATAATTGTCTAGCTACTGAGCCAGGTTTGGCATTGCCTTGGAATGATACTAAAAATCTGAAGAACTGCAGTTTGCATGACTTTTAGTGCCGTATTTGAGGCACTTGCCACATACCTTATCTTATTCAATCCTTGCAACACCCCTGGGAAATTGTTGTAGTATTTCCCATTCTGAAGATCAAGAAACCAAAGCCAGAAAGATGACTGTAAATTGCTTAAAATCACCTAGCCCATAACATAGATGTTTCTTCAATGCTAAGATCACAGAGCCCACAACATAGATGACTTTTCTAAACCCTGGTGCTACAAACACTTTGTAGCAACCAGAAAGAATTTGAGAGAACAGAAGCAAAGAAGATTTCTTTAGCATTCACTACGTGTCAAGCACTGTGTTAAGTGTTTGCAGTCGTTACTTTCTTTTTAATCCTGATCACAATCCTGTAATGTGGGTGCCATCATTTTCAACACTGACTAACGGAAGATTATCTAGAACAAGATAGATATATACGGCAGGAGGGTGGGATCTCATTAACAAAAATTGAGAGGTACAACCTGCTTCACCAGCTGAAAATATTGTCAAATCTCCTATTTTTTCTGTTAACAATTTAGGAATTCACATACAATCACACTAGAAAGTCTGAGATCTCATACTAGGGTATCAACACCGTATACATGTTCTCTCACTGAAACTGTTCAAGAATCCCATGATCTTACTCAGTTCAAAAGAATTAATTCTCTTTCCAAATGCCAGGCAGACAGTAAATTAGCATCTGGCTGGTCCCCTCATGTCACTGATTCTGTTCCTTTTGCCTCAGCATCTATTATTGCCACACAGTGTCTCACAGAACACTTTGGTGTTTCCAAGGCCCCAAGGTCCATAGGATAATCACTGTCTCTGTCGGTAAAGCCTCTACTTGTCCTGATTATAGCAGAGGCTCCTGGAAAACCCGCCTATTTGAGCTGTTTACTTTGTACACACATATTCAACCATTGATACCAAAACAGGACTGGCATGCCTGAGTAGAGTGGGTCCACAGGGTTCTCAGCCTTATCTGCCTCCTGTATCAGAGTCAGCCCTGTGCCAGGGGTCTCTAGGCCCTAGCTACAATACACGCTCCCTTTTCATTCATTGCAACCTTCCCTCCAAGACCTGTGATGTTCTTTCCTACCAGGGGACATCTTTCATTGACATTCCAACACAGTAGAAAGGTTTTTCTAACACCAAAACCCATGAAGAAAACAAAACAAGAAAACAAAACAACCTTTATTTCTTTACTTCCAAGCAGTTACTTGGTGCCTGGGTAAATTTTCCCACTTTCTTTTCAGGACCATTTTCTAATCCAAATGACATTGGAAGGGTCACTTACAGGGGCCCATGTATGGTCTATTATTTCTCCTCCCCCCACCACCAGGACAATAGGTATATGTTGGCCTTACCTCACCATAACTGATGCAGGCCCCTCAAGTAATTTCTCCTATAATAATAATAATTTTTTTTAAAGTGCCTCAAGGTGATTCAGCCTCTAGGCATAGAATAACTTGACACAATTTTCAGAGTTCAACATCACTAGACACTCTTAACTTTGTATGTGAATCCATCAATTGGACAACATTGTTAATTCTACCAGTGCTATCTGTTCCCCCTAAATATGCCCAAACAGTTTATATTGAGATCTAAGCTACATATTTTCTCAAACTACTGGCATAAAACAGAAACAAACATCTAAATAATTCAAAAACATCTTAATAACTAACCCATCACTGTGGAAGTCACAGCTCATAAATACCTTTGGTTCTATCAACATACAGTTATATGATGTTAGACTTGGTGCTGCAGATGGTATGTTTCCTTGTGACACATTATAAGCAAGATAAAATGCATAAATGTCCCTAAAACAAGAACAAAAGAGAGAAACAAAATCCTAACCACAGGAAGCAGGCTAGAATCTTATTTTGTGAAGCCATGAGACATTTCAAATAATGAAAAAAAACTTCCTTTACCCCTTTACCCTGGGAGGAATGTTGAACATTTAAAGGAATGTTCCCTCATCAGATAGATAGCGTTAAACACATGTGCTTTCTTCTTTTGTTCTCTTCCAGCTCCTCATTAAAACAAAAGACAATAAACTTTGCCTTAAAGGTATAAACCATAGGGGCAAAAAAATGGGAGAGGGCATGGCAGCATCAAAAATCTTGAAAACAGGAGATGAAAAAAGCAGCCCTAGGTGTAATGGCTCACACCTGGAATCCCAGCACTTTGGGAGACTGAATCAAGCAGATTGCTTGTACTCAGAACTTTGAGACCAGTCTGGGCAACATGGCAAAATTTCATCTCTACCCGGGAGACGGAAGTGGGAGGATTTCTTGAGCCCAGGAGGTTGAGCTTGCAGTGAGCTGAGATCACACTACTACACTCCAGCCTGGGCAACAGAGTGAGACTTTATCTCCAAAAAAGGAAAAGAAGGGAATGGAAAGGGAAGGGGAAGGGAAGGGGAAGGAGAAGGGGAAGGAGAAAGGCAGGGGAAAGGGAAAGGCAGGGGAAGGGGAAAGAGAAGGGGAAGGGGAAGGAAGGGAAGGGAAGGGGAGGGAAAGGGGAGGGGAGGGGAGGTGGGGAGGGGAAGGGGAGGAAGAGGGGAAGGGGAGGGAGGGGGAGGGGAGGGAAAGGAAAAAAGAGAAGAAAAAGACAGCAGGCCTGTGGAAAGTGAATCCAAAACTAGTGGTAAGGAAAGCTGAAAAGCAATCCAGTTTGTGCCATGAAAGATCAAAGTTCTGAAGCTGACAGCACCACGTAACTCTTGAAGGGGGTTGTGAGTAGAGATGGGCTGGCTAAAATAGGGAGAATGAGTTGAAACTATAAGAGGCTGCTCAATCCCCAGACCCCTTTCCTCACTCACTCCACTAGCTGGATGGCTGAGCCTTCCCACTCCGGTAGCAGATTGGAAATTTACTCTGCATAGAGGGTAAAACAGTCTCCAAACTGGAACATTAACCACAGTTAAGGGTGGAGGTACTCGTTGGCAGTAAATGTTTTAGTAGAACTCACGCCTTCTCTATAACCTGTCATTTCCACTCCTAGGAATATGCACAACAGGCAGGTGTGCACGGCCCACCAAAATACAGGTTCAAAGATGTTCACAGAATTATTTGTAAAAGTCAAAAACTGGAAACAGTGCAAAGGTTCATCAACAATAGAATGGCCAAATAAATTGTGGCATGTTCTTCCAATGGAAACTCACAAACACAATATTGAATGTAAGACGTCTGACGAAAAGGTTATTTATAAGTTTCCAGTTATAAAAAAGTTCACAAAAGAGGAAAACCTAATCCTATGGTATCAAAAGTCAGGGTAATGTTTAATTTAAGAGAAGTAGGAGGATATAAAGCCTGAGGGGGGACATTAAGGGAGCGTTTGGGCTGCTTCTATTGCTTGAGATGGGTGTGGTTATGTGGGCATGTTGACTCTGTGATCATTTGTTGAGCTGAACACTTATGATTAGGTCACTTTTTATATGAATGTCATACTTCAATAATAAAGTTAATTTTTAAAAAGCGAGTCAACTAACAGATCTGTAGATTGCATATCAAGTCCGGAAGTCTTAAAGAACCCCTGTGTTCAGTGTAGGATGGGTTTCTTTGTAAAACTTGCCATCAGTGGAAAGGAAGTAGGGGAGGTTGATGAAGGGGGGCTCTTTTAACCCAGGAATCTCTGCAAAGAGGCCATCTGCACCTAGGCCATGACTTCATCACTTACAGTTACTAGACACAAGCAACTCATTCGCCGTGCACTGGATATTCAGCATAAAAAAGTTTTCTTCATTTCTCCCCAGACCATTTTGGTGGGCAGAATCCTAAAACATTCCCAAGATTTAGGGATACTGGTGTGCTCACACCTTCTCCCAATTATTCAATTAAACACCAATTCACATGCTGAAGTGAAGGGATTTCTTGGATGTAATTAAGATGCCAAATCAACTGATCTTAAGAAAAGGAGACTGTCCTGGGAGAGCCTGACCTGCAATGAGACCTTTAAATGCAGAGTTTTTCTGGATGGCCAGAGTAGAAGAGATCAGAGAGATATACTCAGGCCGGCCTGGAAAAATGTCAACCTCCATGCATGTGGAGGCCTATGGGGGCCAGAGGCAAGGACCTCTGGCATCTTCTAGAAGCCTGGAATGGCCTCTGGGTAAAAGCCAGCAAAAAATGGTGAGTGCACGTCTGATACTGAGAAAAAAATGAACTTTTCCAACAACCAGTGAGCTTGAAAGTGCTCCATTTGAAAACCACACCCCTGTTGACACCTTCATTGAAGCCAGATCAGCCCCGGACCAGAGAGCCCAGCCCTGCCCTTCCTGAACTTCCAACCTACAGAAACTGTTAGATGATATATTTGTGTCATTTGAAGCCACTGAGTTTGTGGTAACTTTTTATGCTGCAACAGAACACTAATGCAACCACTTTCTCCCAATATTTCTCTCATCCACCATCTCATTTTCTATGCTGTATTGAAAAGGTGCTAATTACTAGTAACAGTTGCCCTCTTCAGACTTTCTGAGATTATCTAATACAAGAGGTTTCTTTCACTCCTCTTAGCAGTGGATCAATGGAGTCCATATTAATGCCTTGCTAGCATTTAGAACTCATGGGCCTATAACCTCAAAGACTAAAAATAGGGCAAAATTGTAATCTAGAAGATGGAGAATAGTGTGAAAAATGGAGCACACATTTGTTGACCAAAAGCATTAGCATGAATGAGTAATCTCTGAGAGAGGAGTAAGGCCAAAAAAAAAAATTTTTAATAGTATGTAAGAAATTAACCATAGAATTTGTTTCAACTGGGGTATAGAGATAATTTAATAGATATTTAAAAGCTTTAAACCAATCTGTGTGTTACAGAAACAATAAGTGGGGAAGCAGAGAACAATGGTCTGGTGCCAAAAGAGCCCCAGAGGCCAGTCCAGAGGTTCTTTCAGCAGGAGATCCTTGTCTTGGATGCAGGGGTGGAGCCATGCTGCAGATCCTTTGTCTCTGTTGCACCGATTGCATAA